>NW_019235004.1:347891-348370 GCF_002742605.1 Olea europaea var. sylvestris
TGATATTTAGAGGAAGAATTTGCGTGCCTAAGGATGAAGCCTTTAGAAACGAGATATTAAAGAAGCTCATTCCACCCCGTACACTGCACATCCCGGTGGTACGAAAATGTATCGAGATCTTTGAGATACATTTTGGTAGAGAAATATGAAAAGAAGTATATGGTTGTACGTACAGAAGTGCATGGTATGTCAATAGGTTAAGGCAGAACACCAAAAACCAGCTAGATTGTTAAATCCACTAGATATACCGAAACGAAAATGGGAGAATATCACGATGGACTTTGTGGTTGGATTCCCGAAGTCAGCAAGAGGAAATAATGCTATATGGGTAGTAGTGGATCGACTAACAAAGTCAACTCATTTTCTCCTAGTGAAAATGACATTCAGTTTAGACCTATTGGCACAGTTGTACATTAAAGAGGTTGTGAGATTACACGGTGTACCTGTATCCATTGTGTCTGATAGAGACCCAAGGTTCA
>NW_019235004.1:349374-354219 GCF_002742605.1 Olea europaea var. sylvestris
GTTCCTTGGAATGAAGATGAAACCCCTTATTTGACTAGTATCGGCTTTACAAGCTGAGAAGATGTTGAGAAAAGAAATATGTTTAGGATATCTAGTAAGTATTTCAGGAGGGAAACAAGAGACGATAAAGGTTGAAGACGTATCAGTAGTACGAGAATTCGTAGATGTCTTTCCAGAAGATCTATCTTGTATTCCACCCGATAGACAAGTGGAATTCACCATAGACCTAATTCTCAGGGTGGTACCAGTATCTAAAGCCCCATACCAAATGGCCCTAAAGGAACTAAAAGAATTAAAGAAGCAATTGTAAGAACTCCTAGATATGGGCTTCATACGACCAAGCGTATCTCAATGAGGTGCGTCGGTGTTGTTTGTTAAGAAGAAAGATGGAAGCATGAGAATGTGCATCGATTATAGGGAGATAAATCGATTAAACATCATGAATAAGTACTCACTCCTGAGGATCGAGGATCTATTAGATCAACTGAAAGGAGCTAAGGTATTTTCCAAGATCGACTTACGATCGGGATACCATCAACTGAAAGTAAAGATAAAGGATATACCTAAGACAGCTTTTAGAACTCGATATGGACACTACAAGTTTACAGTGATGCCGTTTGGGCTAACCAATGCACATGTAGTGTTCATGGACCTGATGGATCAAGTGTTTCATCAATACTTGGATAAGTTTGTCATAGTCTTCATCGATGATATTCTGATATATTCCAAGAGTAAGGAGCAACATGAAGAGCACTTGAGAATAGCTTTAGAGGTATTACGCAAGGAGAAGTTGTATGCCAAATTCAAGAAGTGCGAGTTTTAGCTTGAACGAGTTGGATTTCTTGGACATATAGTTACTGCCCAAGGGATTGAAGTAGATCCAGCAAAAGTAGAAGCAGTAACCAATTGGAAAGCACCAACAAATGCTGGCGAAGTATGGTGTTTTCTAGGATTGGCTCCAATGGCCTGTCGCGTCAACCAACATAAATTCTGCACATAACACGTTTTGAGCATCAGTGCAAGATAGATGTTTGAAGATTCGCTCCATTCCTCTTATCCATTCTTCAGCTGCTAGTGGGTCTGCCTTAGGTGTTTTCTAGGATTGGCTAGATATTATAGGAGATTTACAGAAGGATTCTCCAAAATAGCTGGACCAATGACGCAGCTTACAAGGAAGGGAGTAAAATTCCAATGGACGAAAAAATGTGAACAAAGTTTCCAAGGACATAAGCAGAAGTTGATATTAGCACTTGTATTAACAATACCTGAAGGTATAGAAGGGTTTGTTATATACAGCGACGCATCCAAGTGAGGATTGGGATGTGTACTAATGTAGAATGAAAAAGTGATAGCCTATGCTTCAAGACAATTGAAGAAACATGAGCAGAACTACTCGAGGCATGATTTAGAACTTGCAGTGGTAGTACACACTTTGAAGATATGGCGACACTACTTGTATGGACGGAAGTGTGATATCTACACAGATCACAAAAGTCTCAAGTATTTCTTCATAAAGAAGGAATTGAATATGCGACAAAGACGATGGTTGGAATTGGTGAACGATTACGACTGCATATTTACTACCATCCGGGTAAGGCTAATGTTGTTGCCGATGCTCTAAGTAGAAAATAAATGGGACAATTGATGTCACTACCCACCTCTCAAGTGGAGTTAGTCAAGGACTTGGAAAAGTTGCAGATCGAAGTAGTTACCACACCAGGACAAGTCACTGCTCGTCTAGCAGCTTTAATAATTTAAACCTACTCTTAGAGATCGAATTATAGAAGCACAAAATAAAGACTCATTTTTGTAGAAGATTAAGAATGAAGTTGGTACTCATAAGAAAAAGGACTTTGGAATAGCTGAGGATCAGGCACTGATATTTAGAGAAAGAATTTGCGTGCCTAAGGATGAAGCCTTGAGAAACGAGATATTGAAAGAAGCTCATTCCACCCTATACACCGCACATCCCGGTGTTACAAAAATGTATCAAGATCTTCGAGATACATTTTGGTGGAGAAATATGAAAAGAAGTATATGGTTGTACGTACAGAAGTGCATGGTATGTCAATAGGTTAAGGCAGAACACCAAAAACCAGCTAGATTGTTAAATCCACTAGATATACCGAAACGAAAATGGGAGAATATCACGATGGACTTTGTGGTTGGATTCCCGAAGTCAGCAAGAGGAAATAATGCTATATGGGTAGTAGTGGATCGACTAACATCAATGAAATTTTGTGGTTGGACTTCTTGCTCAGGGTCTTCTGGCTCTTGTTCGATCTCCTCCTCTGGGTCTTCTTCCGGCTCTGGCTCTGGCTTCGACTCTGGCTCCGGTTCGGGTTCGGGCGCTGGTGCTTGTTGTCTATGGTTCCATAAAATTATGATATCTTCACAGTATCCTTTAAAATCAATCTTATCCCAATCTTCTTCCAAATATAAATCATAATCCATGTCCCTCACGAAATAAGCCACGTCTCTCCATTGAGGTCGCATAGTGCTTATAAGGTGATATATCGAAAGGATTGTCCCCTCATTATATCCAAATGACATTGTTCGCTCCCACTTAGAAAGGAAATCTTCAACATGTTCAACAAAAGTTCTCTCCCATCTCACTTCATAATTTATGTTGTTCTCAATGGCCATTTCAGCACGCTGGAGGTACGTTGGGCTATTCCTAGTCATCTTAATCACATGACAACATAATTTTAATTATGCTTAACTTTGCATTATCAGTATTATTATTATTTTTTTTTTATTCTCAGTGCATAAACTATACTCTAGCAAGATGTGGAAAAAAATGACAAATAAATTATGCGATGTGAATATGCTTATACATGCAGCAATGTTTAAAAACATCTCATTACATTTCATACCTGGGTTCAATTGGAGAGTAGTCGAATGGTGAGTGTCCAAATTTTGGAAAAGTCTACAAGGAGCTATGGGAACGAAGCTGAACTTTAGTACAGCATATCACCCTCAGACCGATGGTCAGTCTGAAAGGACCATCCAAACTTTGGAAGACATGCTGAGAACACGTGTTTTGGATCCAGGAAGTAATTGGGAGTCATACTTACCTCTAGTAGAGTTCCCTTATAATAACAGTTTCCAAGCAACTATCGGAATGACATCATACGAAGCTCTCTATGGTAGAAGATGTAGATCCCCTGTTCATTGGGATGAAGTCAGAGAGAAGAGAGTTTTAGGACCAGAAATGTAACGCCCCAATAAACACTACTGAACAGTACTGTTCGCGTGAACAGTACTGTTCGCGTGAATAGTTTTTTTTTTTTTTTGCAAAATCTTAAAATAGAATTTTCTTAGAATTATTGTTTTCCGTCTTAATGATTTGAATAACACGTAACCGAAAAGACTTCCAGGCAAGGAGGGGGGTCACAAGTGGACCGCTTAAATCCCAAGCTCACCTTAGACAGTTTAGGTCTTTTTGACAAAGTCTTTCAATCGTGTGAATACGCAAATCAAAGAAACTCGAAACAATAAGTGGGAAAAAGAGATTTATTAAAATATGATTTTTTTTTTTGAAAAAGTCTACAGGAAAGTAAAACCGTGCTCTGATACCATACTGTAACGCCCCAATTTTTTTTATTAAGCATAAACACGGGAACGTTACGAAAACTCATTTTTCTTTAATTAAAAAAAATGCGAAACTATATAAAATTCTTCAATAAACAAATAATTGTAACGTTTAAATTAAAATTATTGAAAGCGTATCTAACCATAAACATAAACTCCTAATTAATTCAAATAATGCGTTCTAAATTAAAATAAACAAATTGCTAAATTTAAAATGGCAAACTTATTTCTTTTTCTCTATTCTGTATCCACTTGGCAGTCCGCATCACCAATTCTCCACTGTTCCAATCAACCCGCACTAATCTGAAAAATTAATGTAAGAGTGAGTATTAAAAATACCCAGTAAGATACGTGCAAATTTCCATACACAGGTATATAACAAATAAATAATACACTTCATACCGCTCTTCTCTTATGGAGTATATCGGTGACCAAGCGACACACCCATCTTAGGTCCTCTTAATTTTCATGTAGAAATTTCATATCTCTTTCTCTAGAACCCGAAGGTCCACTAGCATTCCATGCATATTTAATCGCATATAAGAGCATAAGGAAACGTAAACACTTTGCACATAAATGTATCTTACCTTGTTATCGAAATGTACACAAAAAATATTTGAATGCACGTTCCAAAATTCCTTCCTCTACTCTGTGAATGATTTATTGATCGACAGTGATAGTTGATGTATGACAAATTTCTGTTTTCACACACTCTTTCCTCTTTCTCTCTCTCTCTCTTTCTTTCTTCTCTCTCTTTCACTTTTCTTTCAATTGGGTATAACTTAATACGTTCTTATCCAAAATAACTTTTCTCGAGTCATAGACTTCTAATTAATTACGACCTTCGAAATGAGTCTAATATTGATACACATATTATTACTTTATCAAAATCCAATTATTTGACCCCAAATATATAATATATTAATATTTATTTCACCTTAATCCCTCACTTTCAAAATAATATAATAATTTATTTATTTTCTTCAAAAAATTTCGGAATGTTACAATCTCACCCCCTTAAAATAATTTTGTCCTCGAAATTACCTGTGTTCGGGTCCTTTGTTGTCCGTTCCTGGGCCAAAGCAAAAACTCGGGCCTTTCCCTTCTTCTCTTGTTCATCATTCTTCTTCAAGGGGTCTTCTTTGCAATTTTTGGAAATATGCCCTGTTTTACCGCATCGATAGCACACATGCTTCCCAAACAAACATTCACCACTATGCATTTTATTGCACTTTGGACATGGTGAAATGG
>NW_019235004.1:354393-442040 GCF_002742605.1 Olea europaea var. sylvestris
AAACCCGGCCCCTTGCTGGGGAATTTGATCTATTTCCAACCTATTTGAGATTGCTTGGGCAGTTTGCAAAACGTGCCTATAGGTGGTGAAGATTTGGAAAGAAAGGCAAGCTACGACCCCGGTATATCGGACCTTTCGATACTTGATAGAGTCGGAAATGTGGCTTACCGGCTAGCTTTGCCACCTGAATTATTGGCAGTACACAATGTGTTCCATATATCGATGATAAAGAAGTATGTACATGATCCTAATCATGTAGTGAGTTATCAAACCTTGGAGGTACAGAAAGATTTGTCGTACGAGGAACTACCGATCAAGATATTGGATCGAAAAGTGCATAAACTAAGGAATAAAGAGATTCAGCTGGTTAAGATAAATGGAATCATCACGGCGTAGAAGAAGCCACTTGGGAAAAAGAAGAAGAAGCCAAAGACAAGTATCCAACACTATTCGCCCAATCAGAAGGTAAATTTTGAGGACAAAATTTTAATTAAGGTGTGGGGGATGTAGAACCCCAAATAATTCTAGATGCCTTAGTGGCACAAAGACATGAATATTGGATGACTAAAGTATACTTCAGATTTTTAGTCTTATTTGAGACCCATTTTCTACATAGGAAACATTCGACTTGGAAAATGATATCTAAATAAAAGTTGTATCTCTTTGAGTTATCTTTCTAATGCACTTTGAATTACCTCAATCGGATATCGGGAGAAGAAGTTATAATAGAAACACTGAAGGCTGTGCAATGTCAACCGGACTACAACCGATCGACCGAAACTGCCTGAAATGAAAATTCTCGTTTTCTCTAGAATTTAAATATTTATTTTCATCAATTATTTTCTCAAAGGGCCACCCACGTTTTTGGCAACAAAAACCCCACTAAATTGAAACATTTAACCTCAAACTTTAATGGCACCCATGTTTTCTCTCTTAAATGAAATTTGACTCTTCATTTGTTTTAAGTTATGGGATTCATTTTTCTCACACCAAAAGCAAGAGCTTTTACATACTAGAGAAAGAGTTTCCAAGAGAGAAAAAGAGAGGAAGGAAAACTATTTTTCCTAGAAGTTTAAGAAGTGTTTTCAAGCATCAATTATCAACAGTTTTCAAGAATCCAAGGAGTGCATTTCTTTCAACGTCCAAGTTTCATCGAAGTTTTCAATCCAAGTTTTCAAAGTTTCAAAAGCATCAATCAAGGTAGGCAGAGGTGCAATGTGTTTAATCGTGTTAGTTATAAGTTTCGATTCATGTTAATGTTTGTATATCAAATGGTACTCCGGTACGGCATATCCCTCTATGTTAATGGTTGTATGTCAAATGGTACTTCGGTACGGCATACCCCTCTATGTTGAAGAAATGTTTGTATGTTAAATGGTGCCCTCGGGTACGACATACCCCTTCATGTCAAATGGTGCCTCCGGGTACGGTATGTATGAAAAGTTATAAAGTTAATGTTTTGAAATGTATAGCTTGATCACGAATGCACCTATGACACCTATTGAGTTTTTCAACCCACGGGTTTAATCCCATCTCTATAGATTGAAGGAATTCAACCTCGGGCATGGATGGAGGAGAAGACGGAGAGTGATGCAACGAGCCCATGGAAATCCGGTGAATAAGTGATTTGGATTTATTTTTATGAAATGTTTTCCAATGTTATTTCTTTAAAGTTTTGAATAACGCAGAATGCGAGAACAAGTTATGTTTTCTTCAAATAAATTACATTTTGTTGTTTTGAAAAATGATTCAGTGTTTTATTTTAAAGTATTTGAAGTATTGTTATTTAAATTATTATCCGAAGATGTAAGCTTCTGCTAAAACGTATACATTTGTTACTAAACCACCGGTTAAGCTAAGTAAAGTAAGTAGCGTTCAGGTCCACTAGGGGTCGGGCATTACAGTTTTCCCATCCAATTGACACTTGACAACAATGTAGGTTTGAAACAACGCGTTCAAAATTAGTGTACAAATTGCAAAGTTCAATCGATAAGACCCTTGCTACATGTACACTATGGTGTACACACTTTAGTTTACACTTTGCCACGTGACATTACTCTGTTGGACAGTTCAAATTTCAAATAGTTTTCCCATTCAATTGACGCTTGACAACAATGCAAGTGTCAAACAAGGTGTCAAAAATTAGTGTACAAATAGGAAAGTTCAATAGGTATGAACCATGCTACATGTATACTATTGTGTACACTTTAGTTTACACTTTGCCACGTGACATTACCCTGTTGGACAGTCTAAATTTCACATCATTTTTCCATCCAATTGAAACATGACAACAATGCTAGTATATCAAAAATCAACGTACAAATAGCACAAAGTTCAATCGGTAAGAACCTTGCCACATGTACACTATGGTATGCACTTTAATTTACACTTTACCACATGACATTACCATGTTGGGCAGTTTAAATTTCAAATAGTTTTCCCATCCAATTGACACATAAAAAATATTTAAGGGTCAAACAACGTGTCATAAATCAGTGCACAAATCGCAAAATTCAATCAGCAAGGACCTTACTACATGTACACTATGGTGAACACTTTAGTTTACACTTTGCCACGTGATCTTACCTTATTGGACAGTTAAATTTCAAATAGTTTTCCCATCCAATTGACACTTGACATCAATGCAAGTGTCAAACAACGTGTCCAAAATCTGTGTACAAATATCAATGTTCAATCGGTAGGAACCTTGCTACATGTACACTATGGTGTACACTTTAGTTTACACTTTTCCACCTGAGATTACCCTGTTAGACAGTACAAAATTCAAACAGTTTTTCCATCCAATTGACACTTGACAACAATCCAAGTGTCAAATAACGTGTCAAAAATTAGAGTGCAAATAGCAAATTTCAATCGGTAAGAACCTTGCTACATGTACACTATGGTATACACTTTAGTTTACACTTTGTCACATGACATTACCCTATTAGACATTTTAAATTTGAAATAGTTTTCCTATCCCGTTGACACTTGACAACAATGAAAGTGTCAAACAACGTGTCAAAAATCACTATACAAATAGCAAAGTTCAATCGGTAAGGACCTTGCTACATGTACACTATGGTGTACACTTTAGTTTTCACTTTGCCACGTGACATTACACTGTTGGACAGTTTAAATTTCACTCCGTTTTCCCATCCATTTGACACTTGAAAACAATGCAAGTTTGAAACAATGCGTCTAAAATCAGTATACAAATAACAAGTTCAATCGGTAAGAACCTTGCTATATGTACATTATGGTGTACACACTTTAGTTTACACATTGCCACGTGACATTACTCTATTGGACAGTTTAAATTTCAAATAGTTTTCCCATTCAGTTGACGCTTGACAATAATGCAAGTGTCAAACAACGTGTCAAAAATCAGTGTACAAATAGGAAAGTTGAATAGGTATGAACCATGCTACATGTATATTATGGTGTACACTTTAGTTTACACTTTGCCACATGACATTACCCTGTTGGATAGTTTAAATTTCAAACAATTTTTCCATCCACTTAACACTTGACAACAATGCAAGTGTGTCAAAAATCAGTGTGCAATAGCATAGTTCAATCGGTAAGAACCTTGCTACATATACACTATGGTGTACACTTTAGTTTACACTTTGCCACGTGATATTTTCCTGTTGGACGCTTAAATTTCAAATAGTTTTTTTCCATCCTATTGACACTTGACAATAATGCAAGTATCAAACAACATGTCAAAAATATGTGTACAAATAGCAAAGTTCAATCGGTAAGAACCTTGCTGCATTTACACTACGGTGTACGCAATTTAGTTTACACTTTACCAAGTCACCTTACCATGTTGGACAGTTTAAATTTCAATTAGTTTTCCCATCCAGTTGACATTTGACAACAATGTAAGTGTCAAACAACGTGTCATAAATCAGTGCACAAATAGGAAAATTCAATCGGCAAGGACCTTGGTACATGTACACTATGGTGAAGACTTTAGTTTATACTTTGCCATGTGATCTAACCCCGTTGAACAGTTTAAATTTCAAACAGTTTTTCCATCCAATTGACACTAGACATCAATGCAAGTGTTAAACAATGTGTTCAAAATCAATATACAAATATCAATGTTCAATCGATAAGGATCATGGTACATGCACAATATGGTGTACACTTTAGTTTACACTTTTCCACATGACATTAGCCTGTTAGACAGTTTAAATTTCAAACATTTTTTCCAACCAATTGACAGTTGAAAATAGTGCAAGCATCAAACAACGTGTCAAAAATTAGTGTGCAAATAGCGAAGTTCATTCGGTAAGAAGCTTGCTACATGTACACTATGGTGTATACTTTAGTTTACACTTTGCCACATGACATTACCCGATTGAACAGTTTAAATTTGAAACAGTTTTCCTATCCCATTGACACTTGACAACAATAAAAGTGTCAAACAACATGTCAAAAATGACAATACAAATAGCAAAGTTCAATCGGTAAGGACTTTGCTATATGTACACTACACTTTAGTTTTCACTTTGCCACGTGACATTACGCTATTGGACAGTTTAAATTTCACTCCATTTTCCATCCATTTGACACTTGAAAACAATGCAGGTTTGAAATAATGCGTCCAAAATCAGTGTACATATAGCAAAGTTCAATCGGTAAGAACCTTGCTCCATGTACACTATGGTGTACACATTTTAGTTTACACATTGCCATGTGATATTACTCTATTGGACAGTTTAAATTTCAAATAGTTTTCCCATTCAGTTGACGCTTGACAACAATGCAAGTGTCAAACAACGTGTCAAAAGTCAGTGTACAAATAGGAAAGTTCAATAGGTATGAACCATGCTACATGTATATTATTGTGTACACTTTAGTTTACACTTTGCCACGTGACATTACCCTGTTGGACAGTTTAAATTTCAAACAATTTTTCCATCCACTTAACACATGACAACAATGGAAGTGTGTCAAAAATCAGTGTGCAATAGCATAGTTTAATCGGTAAGAACCTTGCTACATATACACTATGGTGTACACTTTAGTTTACACTTTGCCACGTGACATTTCCATGTTGGACAACTTAAATTTCAAACAATTTTTCCATCCTATTGACAGTCGACAATAATGCAAGTGTCAAACAACATGTCAAAAATCTGTGTACAAATAGCAAAGTTGAATCGGTAAGAACCTTGCTGCATGTACACTACGATATACGCAATTTAGTTTACACTTTACCAAGTCACCTTACCATGTTGGACAGTTTAAATTTCAAATAGTTTTCCCATATAGTTGACATGTGACAACAATGTAAGTGTCAAACAACGTGTCATAAATCAGCGCACAAATAGCAAAATTCAATCGGCAAAGACCTTGGTACATGTACACTATGGTGAAGACTTTAGTTTAGACTTTACCACGTGATCTAACCCTGTTGAATAGTTTAAATTTCAAATAGTTTTCCCATCCAATTGACACTAGACATCAATGCAAGTGTCAAACAAGGTGTTCAAAATCAGTATACAAATATCAATGTTCAATCGATAAGGATCATGCTACATGCACACTATGGTGTACACTTTAGTTTACACTTTTCCACATGACATTACCTGTTAGACAGTTTAAATGTCAAACATTTTTCCCAGCCAACTGACACTCGAAATCAATGCAAGCATCAAACAACGTGTCAAAAATTAGTGTGCAAGTAGCGAAGTTCAATCGGTAAGAACCTTGCTACATGTACACTATAGTGTACACTTTAGTTTACACTTTGTCACGTGACATTACATGATTGGAGAGTTTAAATTTGAAACAATTTTCCTGTCCCATTGACACTTGAGAACAATGAAAGTGTCAAACAATGTGTCAAAAATCACTATACAAATAGCAAAGTTCAATCGGTAAGGATCTTGCTACATGTACACTATGGTGTACACTTTAGTTTACGCTTTGCCACGTGATATTACGTTGTTTGACAGTTTAAATTTCACTCCATTTTTCCATCCATTTGACACTTGAAAATAATGCAAGTGTCAAACAACGTGTAAAAAATCGGTGTTCAAATAGCAAAGTTCAATCGGTAAGAACCTTGCTGCATGTACACTATATTGTAAACTTTAGTTTACACTTTGCCACGTGATATTACCCTGTTGGACTGTTTAAATTTCAAATAATTTTTCCATCCAATTGACACTTGATAACAATGCAATTGTCAAAAACGTGTCAAAAATTAGGGTACAAATATCAATTCTCAATCTATAAGGACCTTGCTACATGTATACTATGGTGTACACTTTAGTTGACACTTTTCCACGTGGTATTACCTTGTTAGAGAATACAAATTTCAAACAATTTTTCCATCCAATTGACACTTGCCAGCAATGTAAGTTTCAAACAACGTGTCAAAAATCAGTGTGCAAATACCAAACTTCAATCGGTAAGAACTTTGCTACATGTACACTATGGTGTACACTTTGCCACGTGACATTACCCTATTCAACAATTTACATTTGAAACAGTTTTCCCATCCAATTGACACTTGACAATAAAGCAAGTGTCAAACATCGTGTCAAAAATCAGTATACAAATAACAAAGTTCAATCGATAAAGACCTTGCTACATGTACACTATGGTGTATACTCTAGATTACACTTTGTCGCTTGACGTTATCCTGTTGGATAGTTTAAATCTCAAACAGTTTTCACATCGAATTGACACTTCACAACAATGCAGGTTTAAAACAACGCGTCCAAAATTAGTGTGCAAATAACAAAGTTCAAACGGTAAGAACCTTGTTACATATACACTATGGTGTACGCATTTTAGTTTACACATTGCCACGTAACATTACTCTATTGGACAGTTTAAATTTCAAATAGTTTTCCCATTCAATTGACGCTTGACAACAATGCAAGTTTAAAGCAACGTGTCAAAAATCAGTGTACAAATAGAAAAGTTCAATAGGTATGAACCATGCTACATGTATATTATTATGTACACTTCAGTTTACACATTGCTACGTGATATTACCCTATTGGACAGTTTAAATTCACCCAATTCTCCCATTTAATTGACACTTGACAACAATGCAAGTGTGTCAAAAATCAGTTTACAAATACCAAAGTTCAATCGGTAAGAACCTTGCTACATGTACACTATGGTGTACATTTTAGTTTACACTTTGCCACGTGACATTTCCCTGTTGGACATCTTAAATTTCAAATAGTTTTCCAATCTTATTGACCCTTGACAGTAATGTAAATGCCAAACAACATGTTAAAAATCAGTGTCCAAATAGCAAAGTTCAATCGGTAAGAACCTTGCTGCACATACACTATGGTGTACGCACTGTAGTTTACACTTTACCACGTGACATTACCATGCTGGGCAACTTAAATTTCAAGTAGTTTTCCCATCCAATTGACACTTGACAACAATGTATGGGTGAAAAAATGTGCTAGAAATCAGTGTACAAATAGCAAAATTAAATCGGCAAGGACCTTGCTACATGTACACAATGGTGAACACTTTAGTTTACACTTTGCCACGCGATCTTACCCTGTTGGACAGTTTAAATTTGAAACAGTTTTTCCATCCAATTGACACTTGACAACAATGCAAGGGTTAAACAACGTGTCAAAAATCAGTGTCCAAATGGCAAAGTTCAATCGGTAAGAACCTTGCAACATGTACACTATGGTGTACACTTTAGTTTGCACTTTGCCACTTGACATTACCCTATTGGATAATTTAAATTTCAAATAGTTTTTCTATCCAATTGATACTTGACAACAATGTAAGTGTCAAACAACGTGTCAAAAATCAGTGTACAAATAGCAAAGTTCAATCGACAAGGACCTTGCTACATGTACACTGTGGTGTACACACTTTAGTTTACACTTTGCCACTTGACATTACCCTATTGGATAATTTAAACTGTCCAACAATTTTTCTATCCAATTGACACTTGACAACAATGCAAGTGTCAAACAACGTGTCAAAAATAGCAAAGTTCAATCGACAAGGACCTTGCTACATGTACACAATGGTGTACACTTAAGTTTACACTTTGCCACTTGACATTACCCTATTGGATAATTTAAATTTCAAATAGTTTTTCTATCCAATTGATACTTGACAACAATGCAAGTGTCAAACAACGTGTCAAAAATCAATGTACAAATAGCAAAGTTCAATCGACAAGGACCTTGCTACATGTACACTGTGGTGTACACACTTTAGTTTACACTTTGCCACTTGACATTACCCTATTGGATAATTTAAATTTCAAATAGTTTTTCTATCCAATTGACACTTGACAACAATGCAAGTGTCAAACAACGTGTCAAAAATCAGTGTACAAATAGCAAAGTTCAATCGGTAAGAACCTTGCTACATGTACACTGTGGTGTACACACTTTAGTTTACACTTTGCCACATGACATTACCCTATTGAACAGTTTAAATTTCAAACATTTTCCCATTAAATTGACACTTGACAACAATGCAAATGTTAAACGATGTGTCAAAAATCATTGCACAAATAGCAAAGTTCAATCGGTATGAACAATACTGCATGTACACTGTAGTGTACACCTTAGTTTACACTTCGCCGTGTGATATTACCCTATTGGACAGTTTAAATTTCAAATAGTTTTCCCATCCAATTAACACTTGACATCATTGTAAGTGTCAAACAACGTGTCAAAAATCAGTGTACAAAAGGCAAAGTTCAATCGGTAAGGACCTTGCTACATGAACACTATGGTGTATACTTTAGTTTACACTTTGCCACGTGACATTACCCTATTGGATAGTTTAAGTTTCAAATAGTTTTCTCTTCCAATCAACACTTGACAACAATGCAAGTGTCAAACAACATGTCCAAAATAAGTATACTAATTGCAAAGTTCAATCTGTAAAAACCTTTCTACATGTACACTATGGTGTACACTTTAGTTTACACTTTGTCACGTGATGTTACCTTGTTGGACAGTTTAAATTGGAAACAGTTTTCCCATCCAATTGACGCTTTACAACAATGCAAGTGTCAAACAGCATGTCAAACATCAGTGTACAAATAGCAAAGTTCAATCGGTATGAACCTTGCGACATGTACACTATGGTGTATAGTTTAGTTTATACTTTGACACGTGACATTACCCTGTTGGACAGTTTAAATTTCAAACAGATTTCCCATCTTGTTGACACTTGAAAACAATTCAAGTGTTAAACAAAATGTCAAAAATTAGTTAATAATAACAAATTTCAAGCAGTTTTCCCATCCGATTGACACTTCACAAGAATGCAAATGTCAAACAACATGTTTAACATCATTGTACAAATAGCAAAGTTCAATTGGTATGGACCTTGCCACATGTGCACTATGGTGTACACTTTAGTTTACACTTTCCCATCTAATTGACACTTGACTACAAAGCAAGTGTCGAACAACATGTCAAAAATCAATGTACAAATAGCAAAGTTCAATCGGTAAGAACCTCGCAAAATGTACACTACAGTGTACACTTTAGTTCACACTTTGCCACGTGACATTACCAGTTGGACAGTTTAAATTTCATACAGTTTTTCCATCAAATTGACACTTGACAACAATGCAAGTGTCAAACAACGTGTCTAAAATCAGTGTACAAATCGCAAAGTTCAATCGGTAAGAACCTTACAACATGTACACTATGGTGCACACTTTACTTTACACTTTGCCACATGACATTATTCTGCTGGACAGTTTAAATTTGAAATAGTTTTCCCATCCAATTGGCCCTTGATAATAATGTAAGTGTCAAACAACGTGTCAAAAATAAATGTACAAGTAGCAAAGTTCAATCCGTAAGGACCTTGCTATATGTACACTATGGTGTACACTTTAGTTTACACTTTACCACGTGACATTACCCTATTGGATAGTTTAAGTTTCAAATAGTTTTTCCTTCCAAATGACACTTGACAATAAGGTAAGTGCCAAACAACGTGTCCAAAATAAGTGTACAAATTGCAAAGTTCAATCTGTAAGAACCTTGCTACATGTACACTATGGTGTACACTTTAGTTTACACTTTTTCATGTGACATTACCTTGTTGGACAGTTCAAATTTGAAACAGTTTTCTCATCCAATTGACACTTGACAACAATGCAAGTGTCAAAGAACATGTCAAAAATCAGTGTACAAAAAGCAAAGTTCAATCGCTAAGGACCTTGCTACATGTACACTATGGTGTACACTTTAGTTTACACTTTACCAAGGACATTACCCTATTAGATAGTTTTAGTTCCAAACAGTTTTCTCTTCCAATTGACACTTGACAACAACGCAAGTGTCAAACAATATGTCCAAAATAAGTGTATAAATTGCAAAGTTCAATCGGTAAGAACCTTTCTACATGTACACTATGGTGTACACTTTAGTTTAGACATTGCCACGTGATATTACCTTGTTGGACAGTTTAAATTTGAAACAATTTTCCCATCCAATTGACACTTGACAACAATGTAAGTGTCAAACAACGTGTCAAAAATTAATGTACAAATAGCAAAGTTCAATCAGTAAGAACATTGACACATGTACACTATGGTGTACACTTTAGTTTACACTTTCCCACATGACATTACCCCATTGGACAGTTTGAATTTCAAACAGTTTTCCCATCAAATTTACGCTCGAAAAAAATGCAAATGTCAAACAACGTGTCAAAAATCAGTGTGCAAATAGTAAAGTTCAATCGATAAGAACCTTGCTACATGTGCACTATTGTGTACATTTTAGGTTAACCTTTGCCGCGTGACATTACCCTATTGGACAGTTTAAATTTCAAACATTTTTTCCATCCAATTGACACTTGACAACAATGCAAGTGTCAAACAACATTACAAAAATCACTGTAAGAATAGCAAAGTTTAAATAGTTGTCCCATCCAATTAACACTTGACAACAATGCAACTGTCAAACGTGTCAAAAATCACTGTACAAATAGCAAAGTTCAATCGGTAAGGACCTTGCTACATGTACACTATAGTGTACACTTTAGTTTACACTTTACCACGTGACATTACCCTATTGGACAGTTTAAATTTCACTCCATTTTACCATCCAATTGACACTTAACAATAATACAAGTGTCAAACAACGTGTCAAAAAATGGTGTACAAATAGCAAAGTTCAATAAGTAAGAACCTTGCTGCATGTACACTATGATGTACACTTTAGTTTATACTTTGCTACGTGACATTACCCTGTTGGACAGTTTAAATTTCAAACAATTTTCCAAATTGACACTGACAACAGTGCAAGTGTCAAACAATGTGTCAAAAATCGGTGTTCAAATAGCGAAGTTCAATCGGTAAGAACATTGCTACATGTACACTATGGTGTACACTTTAGTTTACTCTTTGCCATGTGACATTTCCCTGTTGGACAGTTTAAATTTCAAACAGTTTTCCCATCCAATTAACACTTCACAACAATGTAAGTGTTAAACAGCATGTTAAAAATCAAAGTAAGAATAGTAAATTTCAAATAGTTTTCCCATCCAATTGACACTTGACAACAATGCAAATGTCAAACACCGTGTTTAAAATTAAAATCAATGTACGAATAGCAAAGTTCAATCGATAATGACCTCGCTACATGTGCACTATGGAGTACACTTTAGTTTATACTTTCCCATCCAATCGACACATGACAACAATGCAAGTGTCAAACAATGTGTCAAAAATCAGTGTACAAATAGCAAAGTTCAATCGGTAAAGGCCTTGCTACATGTACACTATGGTTTGCAACGTGACATTACCTTGTTGGATAGTTTAAATTTCAAACTACTTTCCCATCCAACTAACACTTGACAACAATGCAGGTTTCAAACTACGTGTCCAAAATCGATGTACAAATAGCAAAGTTTAATCGACACGAACCTTGCTACATGTAAATTATGGTGTACACACTTTAGTTTACACTTTACCATGTGACATTGCCCTGTTGGACAGTTTAAATTTCAAACAATTTTCCCATTCCATTAGTAGTTGACAACAATGCAAGTGTCAAACAATGTGTCAAAAATTAGTGTACAAATAGCTAAGTTCAATCGGTAAGGACCTTGCTACTTGTATACTATGGTGTACACTTTGGTTTACACTTTTCCACACGACATTACCCTGTTGGACAGTTTAAAGTTCAAATAGTTTTCCCATCAAATTGACACTTGACTACAAAGCAGTTGTCAAACAACGTGTCCAAAAACATTGTACAAATAGCAAAATTCAATCGGTAAGAACTATGCTACATGTATACTATGGTGTACATTTTAATTTACACTTTGTCACGTGACATTACCCTGTTGGACAGTTTAAATTTCAAGCAGTTTTTCCATCCTATTGACCCTTGATAACAATGCAAGTGTCAAACAACCTCTCAAAAATCAGTGTACAAATAGCAAAGTTCAATCGGTAAGAACCTTGCCACACACACACTATGGTGTACACATTAGTTTACACTTTTCCACGCGTCATTACCTTGTTGGACAGTTTAAATTTCAAACAGTTTTCAACCCAATTGACACTTGAAAACAATGCAAGTGTCTAACAATATGTCAAAAATCAGTGTACAAATAGCAAAGTTCAATCGGCAAGAGCCTTGCTACATGTAAACTATGGTGTACACACTGTCGTTTACACTTTACCACGTGACATTACCCTGTTGGAAATTTTAAATTTCAAACAATTTTCCCATCTAATTGACACTTGAGCACAATGCAGGTGTCAAATAATGTGTCAAAAATTACTGTACAAATAGCAAAGTTCAATCGATAAGAACCTTGCTACAAGTACATTATGGTGTACACACTTTAGTTTATACATTACCACGTGACAATACCCAGTTGGACAATTTAAATTTCAAACAAATTTCTCAACCAATTGACTCTTGACAACAATGGAAGTGTCAAACAATGTGTCAAAAATTTGTGTACAAGTAGCGAAGTTGAATCGGTAAGGACCTTGCTACATGTAAACAATGGTGTACACTTTAGTTTACACTTTGCCACGTGACATTACCTGGTTGGACATTTTAAATTTCAAATAGTTTTTCAATCCAATTGACACTTGACTACAAAGCAAGTGTCAAACAACGTGTCAAAAATCAGTGTACAAATAGCAAAGTTCCATCGGTAAGAACCTGACTGCATGTACATTGTGGTGTACACTTTAGTTTACACTTTACCACGAGACATTACACTATTGTACAGCTTAAATTTCAAATAGTTTTCCCATCCAATTAATGCTTGACAACAATTCAAGTGTCAAGGAACGTGTCAAAAATTAGCGTACAAATAGCAAAGTTCAATCGGTATGAACCTAGCGACATGTACACTATGGTGTACACTTTAGTTTACACTTTGCCATGTGTCAATACCCTATTTGATAGTTTTAATTTCAAACAGTTTTCCCATCTAATTAATACTTGAAAACAATGTAAGTGTCAAACAACGTGTCAAAAATTGGTGTACAAATAGTAAAGTTCAATCGATAAGAACCCTGCTACATAGTGTACACTTTACCACATGACATTACCCTATTGGACAGTTCAAATTTTAAATAGTTTTCCCATCCAATTGACACTAGACAGCAATGTAATTGTCAAACAACGTGTCAAAAATTAGTTTACAAATAGCAAAATTCATTCGGTAAGGACCTTGCTACGTATACATTACGGTGTATACTTTAGTTTACACTGTGCCACGTGATATTACCATGTTGGATAGTTTAAATTTCAAACATTTTTCTCATCCAATTGACACTTGACAATAATGCAAGTGTCAAAAATCAGTGTACAACTAGCAAAGTTTAATCGGTAAGAACCTTGCCACATGTACACTATGGTGTACACTTTAGTTTACATTTTACCACGTGACATTGCCTTGTTGGACAATTTATATTTCAAATAGTTGTTCCGTCCAATTGACACTTGAGAACAATGCAAGCGTCAAACAACGTTTCAAAAATCAGTGTACAAATAGCAAAGTATAATCGAAAAACACCCTGCTATATGTACACTATGGTGTACACACTATAGTCTACACTTTGCCACGTGACGTTACCTTATTAGACAGTTTAAATTTCAAACATTTTTTCCATCCAATTGACACTTGACAACAATACAAGTGTCAAACAATGTGTCACAAATCAGTGAGCAAAAAACAAAATTCAATCGGTAAGGACTTGCTACATATAAACTATGGTGTACACTTTGATTTACACTGTACCACATGACAATACTCCTTTGGATAGTTTACATTTCAAACAGTTTTTCCATCCAATTGACACTTGACAACAATGCAAGTGTCAAAAATCAAACTACAAATATCAAAATTCAATCCGTAAGAATCTTGCCGCATGTACACTATGGTGTACACTTTAGTTTATACTTTTCCACGTGACATCACCCCATTGGACAGTTTAATTTTCAAATAATTACCCCATTCAGTTGACACATGACAACAATGACAAATAACGTGTCAAAATTTAGTGTACAAATAGCAAATTTTAATCGGTAAGAATCTTGCTACATGTACACTATGGTGTACACACTTTAATTTACACTTTGTCAAGTGACATTACTCTGTTAGATAGTTTAAATTTCAAAAAAATTTCCCATCCAATTGGAACTTGACAACAATGTAAGGGTCAAACAACGTGCCAAAAACTAGTGTACAAATAGCAAAATTCAATCGGTAAGGACCTCACTACATTTGCACTATGGTGTACACTTTTGTTTACACTTTGCCACGTGACATTACTCTATTGGACCATTTAAATTTCAAACTGCTTTCCCATCCAATTGACACTTGACTACAATGCAAGTGTCAAACAACGTGTCCAAAATCAGTGTACAAATAGCAAAGTTAAATCGGTAAGAACCTTGCTATAAGTACACTACGGTGTACACACTTTAGTTTACACTTTACCACGTGACATTACCCAGTTAGACAATTTAAATTTTGAACAGTTTTCCCATCCAATTGACACTTGAAAACAATTGAAGGCTCGAACAACGTGTAAAAAATCATTGTACAAATAGCGAAATTCAATCGGTAAGGACCTCGCTACATTTACATTATGGTGTACACTTTTGTTTATACTTTGCTATGTGACATTACCCTATTGGACCATTTAAATTTCAAACTGCTTTCCCATCCAGTTGACACTTGACTACAATGCAAGTGTCAAACAACGTGTCCAGAATTAGTGTACAAATAGTAAAGCTCTATCAGTAAGAACCTTGCTACATTTACACTCTGGTTTATACTTTAGTTTACACTTGCCACGTGACATTACCCTGTTGAACAGTTTAAATTTCAAACAGTTTTCTCATCCAATTGACACTTGACAACAATGTAAGTGTCAAACAACGTGTCAAAAATTAGTGTACAAATAGCAAAGTTCAAACAGTTTTCCCATCCAATTGACGCTTGACAACAATGCAAGTGTCAAACAACATGTCAAAAATCAATGTACAAATAGCAAAGTTCAATCGGTAAGGACCTTGCTACATGAACACTATGGTGTACACTTTAGTTTACACTTTCCCATTCAGTTGACACTCGACTACAGAGCAAGTCTCGAATAGTGTGTCCAAAATCAGTGTACAAATAGCAATGTTCGATCAGTAAGAACATTGCTACATGTACGCTATGGTGGACACTTTAGTTTACAATTTACCATATGACATTACCCTGTTGGACAATTTAAATTTTAAACGGTTTTCCCATCCAATTGAAACTTGACAACAATGCAAGTGTCAAACAATGTGTCAAAAGTCTGTGTACAAACAGAAAAGTCCAATCGGTAAGAGCCTTGCTACATATACATTATGGTGAACACTTAAGTTTACGCTTTGCCACGTGACATTACCCTGTTGGATAGTTTAAATTTAAAACAGTCTTCCCAACTAATTGACCCTTGACAACAATGCAAGTGTCAAACAATGTGTTAAAATCTGTGTACAAATAGCAAAGTTCAATCGGTAAAGCCTAGCTACATGTACTATGGTGTACATATTAGTTTACACTTTACCACCTGACATTATCCCATTGGACAGTTTAAATTACAAACAGTTTTTCCATCCAATTGACACTTGACAACAATGCAAAAGACAAACATCGTGTCAAAAATCAGTGTACAAATAGCCAAGTTCAATCGGTAAGAACCTTGCTACATGTACACTATGGTGTACACACTTTAGTTTACACTTTGCTACGTGACATTACCCTATTGGACAATTTAAATTCCAAACAGTTTTCCCATCCAATTGACACTTGACAACAGTGTAAGTGTCAAATGACGTGTCAAAAATTAGTGTACAAATAGCAAAGTTCAATCGGCAAGAAGCTTGCGACATGTACACTACGGTGTACACTTTAGTTTACACTTTACCACATGACATTACCCTATTGGACATTTCAAATTTCAAATAGTTTTCCCATCCAATTGACACTTGACAACAATGCAAGTGTCAAACAACGTGTCAAAAATTAGTGTACAAATAGCAAAATTCATTCGGTAAGGACCTTGCTACGTGTACTGATGCGAACCCCATAGCAACATTGACTAGGAAACCCACAACGAGATTGACAAACCCAAGAAAGCTAAATTAATCCAAGAGTTTAGGATTAATCCAAAAGAAAGTCAAACTAAAAAACCCAACAAGAACGACGCTTGAAAGACCCCTTGATCACGCAATCCAAGAATTAAATCCGGTTGTTTGAACGCCACAAGTTAACACTTGATAAGTTCGAAGTTGTTCATTGAAGAACGATGAAGAAAGACAATACGCCTCACTTTTAATTCAATATCAAATATGTCAAAGGTTTTTTTAACAATTGAATTGAAACTCCTATTTATACTAAACCTGAAAACTAGATAAAAATCATACAAAAGTCGATCATAATCCCCAAAATATGGAAAAGAATAAAAAACAAACAAAATATGGAAAACTACCAAAATCAGAAAATTCACCAAAATTTTGAACGATGCGGCGGCATGGTGTATTTTCATGCGGTCGCATGGTTCAACCAAAAATCCAGTTTGAGTTTCGGTATGACTCTATGCGGTCGCATGGTGTTTTAACTGTGCGGTCGCACAGGCTTGATTTCAGCCTCCGATTTCGTCGTTTGATAACAAATTGATTCAAGTTGATTCGGCCCTCGACCCGAACATGAAAGTTGCTCCATTTTGAGTCCCGAACATGGTCCCATCAATGGTTTCTTGAACGAGCAATCCCATCGCTTGTTTCACTTGCTTTGCCTTTGATTGCATCATTGGCCCGCCATCGACTATCAATGGATCTCGTCTCACACTCGCCTTCATCGGGCTCGACTCCTGGATCATATCATCCCCTCCCTCTTCAAAAGGATTCGTCCTCGAATCTGAACCTGCATCAAACAGAGAGAGATCAGATACATTAAAAGTAGCCGAAACATTGTACTCACCTGGAAGGTCCAACTTGTAAGCATTGTCGTTTATCTTTTCAATCACTTGAAATGGACCATCGCCCCTTGGTTGCAACTTGGACTTCCTTTGCTTCGAAAATCGCTCCTTCCTAAGGTGCACCCAAACCCAATCTCCTGGCTCGAATGTCACGTGCTTCCTACCTTGTTCACCTGCGATGCAACCAACTTACCTTTGTTTTCAATTTGCGCTTTTACCTTTTCATGGAGTGACTTAACCAATTCTACCTTCTTTTTGCCATCTAAACTACCATGTTCATTCACAGGTAAAGGAATTAAATCTAAAGGAGTTAGCAGATTAAAACCATACACAATTTCAAATGAAGAATATGACGTAGTACAGTGAATAGCTTGATTGTATGCAAATTCAACAAATGGTAGACACTCCTCCCAACTCTTCAAATTTTTATTGATTACTGTGCGTAACAATTATGTTATAGTCCTATTCCCTACCTCGGTTTGTCCATCCGTGTGTGGGTGACAAGTTGTGGAAAATAGTAACTTAGTGCCTAACTTACCCCATAAAACTCTCCAAAAGTGACTCAAAAATTTGACATCCCGATCTGACACTATGCTTCTAGGAACCCCATGTAAACGCACAATCTCTTTAAAGAATAAGTCAGCAATGTTCGTGGCATCGTCAGTTTTGTGACATGGTATAAAATGTGCCATTTTGTTGAACCTATCTACAACCACAAAAATAAAATCCTGACCTCTCTTAGTCCTAGGTAAACCCAAAACAAAGTCCATCGAGATATCAACCCAAGGCTCACTAGGCATAGGTAAAGGTGTTTACAAACCTTGTGGTAAAACCTTAGATTTAGCCTTTTTACAACCTATGCATCGACTACAAATTCGCTCAACATCACTTTTCATCTTAGGCCAATAAAAATGCTCCTTCAATACATCTAAAGTCTTTTGAACCCCAAAGTGTCCCATCAATCCACCACTATGTGCCTCCCTTACTAACAACTCTCAAATAGAACAATTAGGAACACATAACCTATTTTCCCGAAATAAATACCCCTCATGCCTAAAGAACCTATCAACCACCCCCTTAATGCATGACAAATAAATATCCAAAAAATCAACATCTTTTTCATACAATTCCTTAATATGTTCAAACCCAAGTAACTTAGAATCAAGAGTAGTTAGCAATACGTACCTTCGACACAACGCATCCGCCACCACATTTTCCTTACCTTGTTTATACCGAATGACGTATGGAAACGTCTCAATGAATTCCATCCACCGTGCATGCCTCTTGTTCAATTTACCTTGTCCTCACAAGTGCTTTAGTGACTCATGATCGGTGTGTATTACGAACTCCTTTGGCCATAGATAATGTTGCCAAGTCTCCAAAGCTCGAACAAGTGCATAAAGTTCTTTGTCATATGTAGGATAATTTAAATCAGCTCCACTCAATTTCTCGCTAAAGTATGCAAAGGCCTTCGATCCTACATTAAAACTGCTCCAATCCCTATTCCTGATGCATCACACTCAATCTCGAATGTTTTATCAAAGTTAGGTAATGCCAAAACAGGTGCTTCACACAATCTACCTTTAATAATATTAAATGCAAGTTCCTATTCATCACCCCAATGAAAACCTACACTCTCTTTAACTACTTCCGTGAGTGGTGCGGTGATAGTGCTAAAATCCTTCACAAAACACCTATAAAAACTAGCTAAACCATGAAAACTCCTAACTTCCATTATGCTTTTAGGTGTTGGCCAATCTCTAATATCTTTTATCTTTTCATCGTCTACTTCTACCCTATTAGCACTAACCACAAAACCAAGAAAAATAACTCTATCCATACAAAACGTGCATTTCTTAAGATTAGCATAGAGTTGTTCTTTCCTTAAAGCAATTAACACATACTTTAAATGTTTCAAATGCTCTCCTAGGTCTTTGCTATAGATTAAGATGTCGTCAAAATAAACCACAACAAATTTTCGTATAAAAGCACGTAAAACATGATTCATTAAGCGCATAAAAGTGCGAGGTGCATTTGTGAGTTCAAACGGCATAACCAACCATTCATATAAACCATATTTAGTTTTAAAAGTCATTTTCCATTTATCATCCTCCCGCATACGAATTTGATGATACCCGCTTTTTAAATCAATTTTAGAAAATATGCAAGCACCATGTAATTTATCAAGCATGTCATCTAACCTAGGTATAGGGTGACGATACTTTAGCATTATGTTGTTGATAGCCCTACAATCCACACACATTCACCATGTTCCATCCTTCTTTGGCACAAGCAAAATCGGTACCGGACAAGGACTCATGATTTCCCTCATGTATCCTTTGCTCATCAACTCCTCCACTTACCTTTGAAGCTCCTTAGTCTCCTTGGGATTACTTCAATAAACCGGTCAATTTGGAATGATAGCTCCGGGTATGAAGTCAATTTGATGTTCAATGCCTCGAATAGGCGGCAATCCACTTGGTACATCTTTCGAAAATACATCGTCGAATTCCTACAACAAAGACTTAGCCAAACTAGGGAGGGGTGGGTTAGTTTCCTCAATATTGAGGAGTGATTCTTTATAAACGAACAAGATCATCTCTTTTCTCTCAACTACCGCCCTCCTCGAATCACTCTCTTTTGCAAAGAAATTCACTCGTGTTTTCTCTCTTCTCTCAGGGCACTCTCTTTCTTTTCTCTCTTGTGATTGCTCTCTCTTTTTCTCTCTAATGACTATCTCAACATTTTCTCTCTTTTTCTCCAACTCACTATTTGCTCTCATTTTTTCTAACTCTTTTGCTCTCCTCTCTTCCTCACTTCTCAGTTTTAATTGGTCTTCATAGACTTGTGTCGGTGTTAATGGCACAAGAGTAATGCTCCTTCCATCCTTAATGAAACTATATCGATTTTTGTACCCATCATGTATAGCCTTCCTATCATATTGCCATGGTCGCCCCAATAAAATATGTCCCGCTTACATTGGCACCACATCACACACTAACTCTTCCTTATAACTCCCAATTGACAAATTAAGTAACACCCTTTGATTCACCCTCACCTTGCCACTCTCATTCAACCATTGCAATTTATAAGGTCTCGGGTGTCTCAACAATGTTAAACCCAATTTTTCTACAAGAGATACGCTAGCTACATTATTGCAACCACCACCATCAATTATAACACTACATACCGTATTATCGACGTGACATCGAGTGTGGAAGATGTTCTCCCGTTGCAACTCCAAGTCATCCGCTTTGACATGAGTAGTGAGAGCTCGCCTTGTGACTAGTAGATCCCCAATCGGCCCTTCAAATTTTTCTTCTTCATTAACACCCTCCAATGCCGGCATGTCATCAAACTCGCCGTCACTATCTCTCACAATCCCTCCATTATCCTACAACACCATTGCCCATTTCTTTAGGCATTGAGAAGCAATATGCCCCATTCCCAAACACTTAAAATATTTGATGTCCCGATTGCACGACGGTTGTGCCTTCGGTTTTGATATTAGTTTGCTAGCATTTCATCCTTGCCCTTTTGCCAATCATTTTTACCTCTAGATGCAGCCCAGTTTTTGTTGTTGTCATCCCACTTTGATTTCCATGTTGGATTAGGAGTCGAAGTACCTAACAGTTGCCTAGACGTCCCCTTCCTCTTCAATTGCCTCTCGACCTTCATTGCCACATGTAACATGTCCTCGATTTCCACATAATGTTGCAACTCTACAACGTTTGCAATATCCTAATTTAATCCATTCAAGAACCGTGCCATGGTAGCTTCCCGATCTTCCTCCACATTAGCTCGAATCATAAGAATTTCCATCTCCTTGTAATAATCCTCTACGCTTTTCGATCCTTGGTACAAACCTTGCAATTTTTGATGGATTTTCCTATAATAGTGACTCGGAACAAACCTCCTCCTCATCAACATCTTCAACTCATCCCAAGTGCTAATTGGCCCTTCTCGACCCCTACCCTGTGATGTAAGTACTTGATCCCACCAAGATATCATGTAATCTATGAATTCAAGCACCACCAATCTTACCTTTTTCTCCTTCGAATAATTATAGCACTTAAAAATCATCTCAACCTTCCTTTCCTACTCTAAATATGCTTCTGGATCACTTCTCCCCTTAAATTGTGGAATAGTCATTTTAATACTCCCCAAATTTCCATCTACTTCATCTCCCAAGTTATTCCTACCCCGTCTTTCTATCCTATCACCCCTATGCCTTGCTCGACCCATATCAATATCATTTTCATCAAAATCATCCTCATCACTATGATACTCATCTCGCCTTCCTCTCCTAGATTCATGCCTACCCGACCCCCTAGCATTAGACATCTCCACTTGTCCCCGGCTAAGATTAGCAATTGTAGTACCCATTCGTACCATCCATTCCGCTTGCCTATCCAACTTCTCCCTAACATCACCAAGTACCCGTTCAAACCTCCTTATCATGTCCTCCGACATGTTGTTGTCATTATCGTTTCGGCTTGAATTAGAACCTTCTCTTTCTGACATGTTTTTTTTATGCCTCACAAAGATTTCACTCGAAAAACACTCACTATAGCTTTTTCCCTCTATTAAACACACCACTCGGCCTTTTACCACTCAAAGTCTCCCTCCAAGCACTTTAAAGAACCAAGTGAACTAAATCAATTATTTTACCTGGAATTCAAACAAATCGAATATTAATCGAAGATCACGAGACTCAAAGGACTTGAATAAGTGGAATAGATGAATGTTTTGACACAAATATGTGAATAGACTCAAAAGAAGAATGAAAGAATCGAACCCAATTGAATATCCCAAAATCAAACACAATGTAGGAATTGTTATTGGTAGAAAAACAAAATCAAACAATAATAATATCAATTTTTTTTCCATTGTTTTTTGTACTCCTTGATGAAAGAAGATGAGTAAACTACCAACAACTCAAAGAAACAACGAAAAGAAAACAAGAATGAAGAAGAACTAAGAAAAAAACAATTAACGACCCAAACAAATAAAGAAAAGATATAACCTTCAATTAATTTGGAACCAAAGCTCTGATACCAACTGATGCGAACCCTGTAGCAATGTTGACTAGGAAACCCACAATGAGATTGATGAACCCAAGAAAGCTAAATTAATCCAAGAGTTTAGGATTAACCCAAAAGAAAGTCGAACCAAAAAATCCAACAAGAACGATGCTTGAAAGACCCCTTGATCACAGAATCCAAGAATTAAATTCGATTGTTTGAACGCCACAAGTTAACACTTGATAAGTTCGAAGTTGTTCAATGAAGAATGATGAAGAAAGACAATACGCCTCACTTTTAATTCAATATCAAATATATCAAAGGTTTTTTTAACAATTGAATGGAAACTCCTATTTATACTAAACCTGAAAACTAGGTAAAAGTCATGCAAAAGTCGATCATAATTCCCAAAATCTGGAAAAGAATAAAAAACTAACAAAATATGGAAAATTACCAGAATTGAAAAATTCGCCAAAATTTTGAACCATGCGGCCGCATGGTGTATTTTGGTATCTTTTGCCTTCAATTCATTTGATTGATGGAGGTGTATGCACTTGGTGATTGATTTTTGAATGGGGAACTATGTGAACTAGTAAATTTTTGGCTAGTATATGAATGTGACTCAACGCATACAACATGTTCAATAAAGTACCCTTCTTAGTACTCTAATACATTTATGAACATCTAGTATGGCATTTGACTATTCGATGAATGGAATAACTCGTTGTGATGTATTACCAAATAATGTGACTTAGACGACACCAACACACACATGCACAAAGATAGCTAGATCATAGCATGCCCACAACACCCTCCGTCCCTTATTTTACACTACTATTTGACACACCAAACGAACTCCGTTTGAGCTGAAATTTGGGTATGTGCTAGACTCATTGCATGCTTCCATATGCCCGAAGGTTGCCCGGGACAATCTTGATAATTCTCGATGATGCTCGGGGCCGAAGGTGTGCACTCAACCATGACTCCAACCCTTTAACTATGAGCATATTCTCCCAAAATTTTCTTATATTTTCATTGGACTGTACATTTATACTACTCTAATCATCCTACATTGTTCATTACACCGTGGTAGTATACATGCTTATTGAACCAAGTTTGGGGAATTTGTACTTTACGTGCTTTTCATTTCATACGATTTCTCATTGTATAACAAGATGGCTAATGCTAGCTATGTTCAAACTTTACAGGATGCCACCAAAATGAACTTCAAAAGGAAAGGAGAAGGTCGGCTCATCATCTGGCACAGCACGCACTCGTGTGCTTGAAGGAGGTATACAAAGATTTTTGACTGCCGAGGCAGCAGCCCGTTATGAAAACATAGTGAGTTGATGGACAGTGACACCAGAACGGGCTGTTAAATTGGAAGACTTTCCTAGTTTCGAGCTGACTACTTTGGTGTAGAACTGTGGTTGGAATAAAATAGTGGAGCAGCCACATCGGAGTTATGAATTGTTGGTGGGGGAATTTTACGCCAATTTCAATACAGAAATTGACACACCAGGGTCCGATCACCTACATCAGACTTGGGTCCGGGGAAAATGGATCACATTCTCACCCGAAGTTATTCAAGACTACTACCAGCTCACGTGGGAAAACATAACGCCTATACCAGGTGACTTCAATTGGCCTGAAGTGGCGGAGATCTTATTGGGGCGACAGAATGCATGGCCACTTCCCACTACCGAGTGGCATCAGATTGAGCTTACACCGTCTATAGCAATCCTGTGGCTGTTTATGTGCCACAACATTGAGCCTACCTCTCAAGGACCACGTTCACAGATCCCACAGCTGGATTCCTTTATCACTTAGTGCAAGGTAATAAGGTTGATCTTGCCACTCTTTGCTATGATCAGATACATCATGTGGGTACTTTGGGAGATAGACACAGCTCAATGATCTTCCCAAGCCTCATCTCCAAAATTTGCATAGCTGCTGGTGTAAACATTGTATCCGGGGAGGTGGCCGCCAAACCCAGCCCCACCATAAAGTGCAGTACTTTGGAGGCCCAAGACAGAGCCAGGTTAAAGCATTGGGAGAAGCAAGAAATTGAGAGGTGCAGACAGTAGGAAGAGCAAGGTCACGAGCAAGCACAGCAGGAAATGCCTCAAGCTCTTCCATCACAGGCTGAGTTAAATGCACAGTTGTGGCGCCATATTTTCACCATCACCACAGGGACCAGTCGAGATGTGCAAAGTCTCCAGCAGGCTATGGGAACTTTGACGACTGACATGCATACAGCCCACCGTGACATCCGTATTTCCACTGATATGTCACGTGCTGCTCGCCAGGATGCCCAGGCAGCTAGAAGGGAGATGGACACTATGAACGATCGACTCAGTGTGTATGTGGGCCGGGTGGATGGCATCCAGATGAGGGTAAATGAAACCTGGGAGCGTTTGGGCTGCTTGGAGACACGTGTTGAGGGAATCCACGACGAAATGACACAGCAGTCAGTACTGATGAGAGAGATCTTGGCGCGTCTACCTCCACCTCCATCTGATGATACTGCAGGATCTAGCTTCCCATCGCAGCCCCCATTTTGATCAGGGGAGTATCGTTTGCCTCATTTGTATTCATTTTCCTTAAATTCTGCCTTCTAAACTTATTTTTCACATTGTGGACAATATCTTGTATAAGTTTGGGGGATGGTAGCATAATTTGATTAAGACATTCGGCATGTAACTAATTGCATTTCCACAATCTAGATTTATTTTGACTAATTGCTGCATGAGACATGCTTGTGAGCAAATATTGATTATGCTTATGTATGCTTGTGTGAGCTTAATCGCCTTGCCGGCTATGATGTTACTACTGGATTGGTACATTTCAGAACTTTGGGGTCGGTGCTAATTAGGCTAACCTATACTTGTTGATACAATACTTGACATTCTTTATGCACGTCATTCATGCTTGACATGTTAGGTAAGTGATTGGGGTTTTGAGCATAAAGCAGAGAGAAAGTTATAACCCTCTATTAAATGAACCCGTAAAATACCTTAAGACAGTTTGGTGATAGTTGAACTATTATAGGAGAACATTGAAATGAGTGAGGCTCCATGCATGAATTATTGTGTGGATTGCCTAGACCAGTGGGATGAAGAGTAGGTGAAAATCTTAAATTGAGGGTTAGTTTTGGATACCAGATGTCTAGAAAAATAAGGGCATGAACCTAATTTGTGAGAATAAGACACTTCTTTTTTTTTCAGTCTTTATGACTCGAGCAAGTAAGCCTGTAAGGATATTTCAAAATCTGGTGCCTTAAGGTCAACTGATCTGGGAATCACCGACCTAAAGCTCAATACATGGGTCATATAGAAAGCAAGAAGTAAAGAAGTTAATAAAAAGTCATCTGATCGAGCCTTTATAACTTGAGTGAATAAGCCTGCAAGGGTCTAAAACCTGGTACCCTAAGGTCAACTGATCTGGGAGTCACCGGCTTAAAGCTCGTTACATGGGTTATATAGAAAGAAAATGAGAAGATGATAAAAAGAGAGAGAGAGAGAGAGAGAGAGAGAGAGAGAGAGAAGTGAGAAAAACAAAAAGAGACAATAACAAGAAGAAAAGCCCTTGGACAATTGGTGGAAGAAACTATACCTTTGAGGCGAGGCAAGTAACCTAGTTTAGTCTTGAGTGTCGAAGCAATCAAAACTAAGAGAGCCTTCACTTGTTGACGTGTGAACTTGTGATAGTGAAATTAATCCAAACTACGAGAGGGTGAGGACTAAAGCTAGGTAAACTCATAATTTTTAAACACAACCCCAGGAATATTTGAGTGAAAAGAATAAGTTTGGGGGGTTGTGTATCTCTCGAGCGAGTAAGGAGACATTTGACCACTTGGGGTCGGGACTCAAACTCATCATGAACTTGATATGTTAGCATGAATCCACACACACACACGTCAAGTATGCACTTAACAGGTGAAGGTTGATGTCATCCTGCACTGATAAATTTTCATAAAATCAATTACTTAGTCCAATCCTGAGCTAAGGCAAGGTGTTAAGCTATGTTTGTTCAGAATTATATCACTATCTTGTTTGAGGACAAACAATAGTTCAAGTTTGGGGGGTTTGATAAGTGTGTTTTTGCACACTTATTTACATCACAAACATGACTTAAATACAAGTAAAATGATTTAATTGTTACTTAACTTTGCCAAATTCATGCAATGTAGGAAATTCTATGGAAATAGTGGAATTCAGGAGAAAAGAGCCGAAAAAGGACCAAATTGAAGCAAAGAGAAAATTCAGGGACCAAATTGCAATTATCTGAAAGTTGACCCGATGAACACATCAAGCAATTGATCAAGCCAAGCACCAATTGGAAGTTATAAGGGACCATTGGAGCAACTAGGAACAAGAGAGGAGGTCAAGGAGTGAAGGAATGAAACTTGAGGACCAAAATGAATCAAACTAAAAGCTAGCTATACTATGCGACCGCATAGTATAAAACCTATGCGATCGTGAGTGAACCTCCAGGGATGAAAAAGGGCATTTTTCTTAAACCTATGCGGTCGCATAGGTTATGCCTATGCGGTCGCATAGGTATAAATTTTCCCGAATTTTGCGCTTTCCTTATATGATTGTAATTCCTTTGGTAACCTAATTTGGACGGGTTTAAATAGCAACAAGACGTCCAGAAGCTGCACGATCGACTTGGGAGGCAAAAGCATTCATCTTGGAGTGGAATTGAAGGCAAGAACAAGCAATTGATGCGAAATTTACGAGATTTCTTCAACCTTTGATAACCCGGTGATGTATTTTATTCATATTTTGTTAGTTTTCGTTATTTTTATCATGATAGGCTAGATTTTTGCAACTAGGTGATCGATGAACCATGTAATTATTATTAAACTTGCTATTTCATGATTTTGAATTATTAGTTTGATGGATATTTCAATGGATTATATTGGTTTACTTATTTCCACAATTAATGTGCACTTGATTTTTGTGAACTCGGTGGTTTAATTCTGAATTTGAGAAAATTAGATTAGACTCGACATATATAATTCATCATAGGGTCCGATAGGGGATAGAAATATACCCCTATGCCCTATGTAAATCTTTAATTGCTCACAAAAATATTATATGCGTTCTTGTAAAATTGCATCCGTCATAGAGATATAGGCTGATGATTAATGAGAATAGGTTCAATACATCTCGAGAGAGAGAGAGTATTGAATAGAATTAGGAGCATTGATTTATCAAATTCTTATTGAATTATCAAAATTGTGAAATTAGGGTTTAATTGGTAATTATTTGGGGATTCGTGACCCTAGTGCATTTGTTTTACATAGATTTTCATAAATTGACAATATATTTTATCGATTTTTCATAACATTTCGTAATTGAGTCATTAGTTAAGTGAATTTAAGTAATTAGGGTTTGATTTGAAATTAGGGTTTTTCAATTTGGGGATTTCCCCCAATTTAGGGTTTGATCTGAATTTAGAGTTTTACAATTTGGGGATTTCTCCCAAAATTAGGGTTTTTGATTCCAAAATTCACTTCAACTCAATTAGTTTCGGTTAAGGCTAAAATAAGTAAAATTGAATTAACCAATCTCTGTGGGATGATATTCGGACTCAATTGATCCACTTTATTACTTGTTAACGAACCGTACACTTGCGATAATTTAAATCGAAAGAAATATTTCGCGAACAGGTATGCCTCCATGCGGTCGCATGGTGTTTTAACTGTGCGGTCGCATAGGCTTGATTTCAGCCTCCGATTTTTTCGCTTGATAACAAATTGATCCAAGTTGATTCGGCCCTCGACCTGAACATGAAAGTTGCTCCATTTTGAGTCCCGAACATGGTTCCATCAATGGTTTCTTGAACGAGCAATCCCATTGCTTGTTTCACTTACTTTGCCTTTGATCACGTCATTGGCCCGCCATCGACTATCAATGGATCTCATCTCGCACTCGTCTTCGTCGGGCTTGACACCTGGATCATATCATGTAAATTATGGTGTACACTTTAGTTTACATTGTGCCACGTGACATTACCATGTTGGATAGTTTAAATTTAAAACAGTTTTCCCATCCAATTGACACTTGACAACAATGCAAGTGTCAAACAACGTGTCCAAAATTAGTGTACAAATGGCAAAGCTCTATCGATAAGAACCTTGCTACATTTACACTATGGTTTACACTTTAGTTTACACTTGCCACGTGACATTACCCTGTTGAATAGTTTAAATTTCAAGCAGTTTTCCCATCCAATTGACACTTGACAGCAATGTAAGTGTCAAACAACGTGTCAAAAATTAGTGTACAAATAGCAAAGTTCAAATAGTTTTCCCATCCAATTGACACTTAACAAAAATGTAAGTGTCAAACAAAATGTCAAAAATCAACGTACAAATAGTAGTATTTAACCGGTAAGGACATTGCTACATGTACACTATGGTGTACACTTTTGTTTACACTTTGCCACGTGACATTACCCTGTTGGACAGTTTAAATTTTAAACAATTTTCCCATCCAATTGGTACTTGAGAACAATGCAAGTGTCAAACAACGTGTCAAAAATTAGTGTACAAGTAGCAAAATTTAATCGGTAAGGACCTTGCTACATGTAGACTATGGTGTAAACTTTTGTTTACACTTTGCCACATGACATTACTCAGTTGGACAGTTTAAATTTCAAACAATTTTCCCATCCTATTTACACTTGACAACATCGCAAGGGTCAAACAACATGTCAAAAATAAGTATACAAATTGCAAAGTTCAAACAGTTTTCCCATCAAATTGACAATTGACAACAATGCAAGGGTCAAACGTGTCAAAAATTAGTGTACAAATAGCAAAGTTCAATTGGTAAGGACCTTGCTACATGTACACTATGGTGTATACTTTGGTTTACACTTTGCCATGTAACATTACCCTGTCGGACAGTTTAAATTTCAAAAAGTTTTCCCATCCAATTGACACTCGACAACAATGCAAGTGTAAAACAAAGTGTTAAAAAATACAAGTGTCAAAAAAATGTGTCAAAAATCAGGGTAGAAATAGTGAAGTTAAATCGATAAGAACGTTGAATGTATATTGTGGTGCACACACTTTAGTTTACACTTTACCAATTGACATTACCCTGTTGGATAGTTTAAATTTCAAACAGTTTTCCCATCCAATTGACACTTGACAACAATGTAAGTGTCAAACAACGTGCCAAAAATCAGCGTACAAATGGCGAAATTTAATCGATAAGGACCTTGCTACATGTACACTATGGTGTACACCTTTGTTTATACTTTGCCACATGACATTGCCTTGCTGGACAGTTTAAATTTCAAACAGTGTTCCCATCCAATTGACACTTGACAACAGTACAAGTGTCAAACAACGTGTCCAAAATCAGTATACAAATAGAAAAGTTCAATTGATAAGAACCTTGCCACATGTACACAATGGTGTACACTTTAGTTTACACTTTTCCACGTGACATTACCTTGTTTGACAGTTTAAATTTCAAATAGTTTTTCCATCCAATTGACACTTGAAAACAATGTAAGTGTCAAAAAACGTGTCAAAAATCGACGTACAACTAGCAATATTTAACCGGTAAGGACCTTGCTACATGTACACTATGGTGTACACTTTTGTTTACAATTTGCCACGTAACATTACCCTGTTGGAAAGTTTAACTTTTAAACAGTTTTTCCATCCAATTGGCACTTGAGAACAATGTAATTGTCAAAAACGTGTCAAAAATTAGTCTACAAATAGCAAAATTTAATCTGTAAGGACCTTGCTACATGTAGATTATGGTGAACACTTTTGTTTACACTTTGCCACGTGACATTACTCTGTTAGACAATTTAAATTTCAAACAATTTTTCCATCCTATTTACACTTGACAAAATTGCAAGTGTCAAACAACGTGTCAAAAATTAGTATACAAATTGCAAAGTTCAAACAATTTTCCCATCAAATTGACACTTGACAACAATGCAAGTGTCAAACAACATGTCAAAAATCAATGTACAAATAGCAAAGTTCAACCGGTAAGGACCTTGCTACACGTACAATGTGGTGTATACTATAGTTTACACTTTGCCGCGTGACATTACTCTGTTGGACAGTTTAAAGTTGAAATAGTTTTCCCATCTAATTAACACTTGACAACAATGCAAATGTCACACAACGTGTAAAAAATTGCTATACAAGTAGCAAAGTTCAATCAGTAAGGACCTTGCTACATGTAGACTTTAGTTTACACTTTGCCACGTGACATTACCCTGTTGGAAAGTTTAAATTTCAAACAGTTTTCCAATCCAATTGACACTTGACAACAATGCAAGTGTCAAGCAACGTGCAAAAATCAGTGTGCAAATATCAATGTTGAATCAATAAGGACCTTGCTACATTTACACTATGGTATACACTTTAGTTTACACTTTTTCCACGTGATATTACCCTGTTAGACAATACAAGTTTCAAATAGTTTTCCCACCCAATTGACACTTGACCACAATGCAAGTGTCAAACAACGTATCAAAAATTAGTGTTCAAATAGCAAAGTTCAATCGGTAAGTACCTTGTTACATTTACAGTATGGTGTACACTTTAGTTTACACTTTGCCACGTGACATTACCCTATTGGAAAGTTTAAGTTTCAAACAGTTTTTCCATCCAATTGACACTTGACAACAATGCAAGTGTTAAACAACATGTCAAAAATCAGTGTAAGAATAGTAAATTTCAAATAGTTTTCCCATCCAATTGACACTTGACAATAATGCAAATGTCAAACAGCGTGTTTAAAATTAAAATCATTGTAGGAACAACAAAGTTCAATCTGTAAGGACTGTGCTACATGTGCACTATGATGTACACTTTAGTTTACACTTTCCCATCCAATTGACACTTGACTACAAAGCAAGTGTCAAACAATATGTCAACAATCAGTATACAAACAGCAAAGTTTAATTGGCAAGAACCTTGCAAAACGTACACTATGGTGTACACTTTAGTTTACACTTTTCCACGTGACATTACCCCGTTGGACAGTTTAAATTTCATAGAGTTTTTCCTTCCAATTGACACTTGACAACAATGAAAGTTTCAAACAACATGTCCATAATAAGTGCACAAGTAGCAAAGTTCAATCTGTAAGAACCTTGCTACATGTACACTATGGTGTACACTTTACTTTAAACTTTGCCACGTGACATTACTCTGCTGGACAGTTTAAATTTGAAATAGTTTTCCCATCCAAATGATACTTGAGAACAATGCAAGTGTCAAACAACGTGTCAAAAATAAGTGTACAAATAGCAAAGTTCAATCGGTAAGGATGTTGCTGCATGTACGCTATGGCGTACACTTTAGTTTACACTTTGCCACGTGACATTACCCTATTAGATAGTTTAAATTTCAAATAGTTTTCCCATCCAATTGACACTTGACATCAATGCAAGTGTCAAACAACGTGTCAAAAATCAGTGTACAACTAGTAAAGTTCAATCTGTAAGAACCTATCTGCATGTACACTATGGTTTACACTTCGCTATATGACATTACCCTGTTAGACGGTTTAAATTTGAAACAGTTTTCCCATCCCATTGACACTTGACAACAATGCAAGTGTCAAATGTGTCAAAAATCGCTATACAAATAGCAAAGTTCAATCAGTAAGGATCTTGTTACATGTACGCTTTAGTTCACACTTTGCCACGTGACATTACCCTGCTGGACAGTTTAAATTTCAAGCAATTTTCCAATCCAATTGACACTTGACAACAATGCAAGTGTCAAACAACGTGCAAAAATTAGTGTGCAAATATCAATGTTCAATCAGTAAGGACCTTGCTATATGTACACTATGGTGTACACTTTAGTTTAGACTTTTCCACGTGACATTACCCTGTTAGACAATACAAATTTCAAATAGTTTCCCATCCAATTGACACTTGACCACAATGCAAGTGTCAAACAACGTGTCAAAAATCAGTGTTCAAATAGCAAAGTTCAATCGATAAGTACTTTGCTACATGTACAGTATGGTGTATACTTTAAGTTACACTTTGCCACGTGACATTACCCTGTTGGAAAGTTTAAGTTTCAAACAGTTTTCCCATCCAATTGACATTTGATAATAATGCAAGTGTTAAACAACATGTCAAAAATCAGTGTAAGAATAGCAAATTTCAAACAGTTTTCCTATCCAATTGACACTTGACAATAATGCAAATGTCAAACGGCGTGTTTAAAATTAAAATCATCGTAGGAACTGCAAAGTTCAATCTGTAAGACTGTGCTACATGGGCATTATGGTGTACATTTTAGTTTACACTTTCCCATCCAATTGACACTTGACTACAAAGCAAGTGTCAAACAACTTGTCAAAAATCAGTGTACAAGCAACAAAGTTTAATTGGTAAGAACCTTGCAAAACGTACAATACAGTGTACACTTTAGTTTACACTTTTCCACGTGACATTACCCAGTTGGACAGTTTAAATTTCATACAGTTTTTCCTTCCAATTGACACTTGACAACAATGAAAGTTTCAAACAACATGTCCATAATAAGTGCACAAATAGCAAAGTTCAATCTGTAAGAACCTTGCTACATGTACACTATGGTGTACACTTTACTTTACACTTTGCCACGTGACATTACCCTGTTGGACAATTTAAATTTGAAATAGTTTTCCCATTCAAATGACACTTGAGAACAATGCAAGTGTCAAACAACGTGTCAAAAATAAGTGTATAAATAGCAAAGTTCAATCGGTAAGGACGTTGCTACATGTACACTATGATGTACACTTTAGTTTACACTTTGCCGTGTGACCTTACCCTATTGGATTGTTTAAATTTCAAACAGTTTTCCCATCTAATTGATACTTGACAACAATACAAGTGTCAAACAACGTGTCACAAATCAGTGTACAACTAGCAAAGTTCAATCTGTAAGAACCTTTCTACATGTACCCTATGGTTTACACTTTGCTATGTGACATTATCCTATTGGACAGTTTAAATTTGAAACAGTTTTCCCATCCCATTGACACTTGACAACAATGCAAGCGTCAAACAACGTGTAAAAAATCGCTATACAAATAGGAAAGTTCAATCAGTAAGGATCTTGCTACATGTACACTTTAGTTTACACTTTGCCACGTGACATTAGCCTATTGGACAGTCTAAATTTCAAACAGTTTTCCCATTGAAATGACACTTGACAACAATGCAAGTGTCAAACAACGTGTCAAAAATCAATCTACAAATTGCAAAGTTCAATCGGTTAGAATCTTGCTACATGTACATTGTAGTGTACCTTTTAGTATACACTTTACCACGTGCCATAGCCCGGTTGGACAGTTTAAATTTCAAACAATTTTCCCATTCAATTGACACTTGACAACAATGCAAGCGTTGAACAACTTGTCAAAAATCAGTGTAAGAATAGCAAAGTTCAAATAGTTTTCTCATCCAATTGACACTTGACAACAATACAAGTGTCAAACAACGTGTCAAAAATTAGTGTACAAATAGGAAAGTTCAATCGGTAAGGACCTTGCTACATGTACACTATGGTCATCCAATTGACACTTGACAACAATACAAGTGTCAAACAACGTGTCAAAAATTAGTGTACAAATAGGAAAGTTCAATCGGTAAGGACCTTGCTACATGTACACTATGGTGTACACTTTAGTTTACACTTTGTCACGTGACATTACCCCATTGGATCGTTTAAATTTTAAACAGTTTTCCCATCCAATTGACACTTGATAATGATGTAAGTGTCAAACAACGTGTCCAAAATAAGTGTACAAATAGCAAAGTTCAATCTGTGAGAACCTTGCTACATGTACACTATGGTGTATACTTTAGTTTCCACTTTGCCACGTCACATTACCCTATTAGACAGTTTAAATTTGAAACAGTTTTCCCATCGAATTGACACTTGACAATAATGCAAGTGCCAAATAACGTGTTAAAAATCAGTGTACAAATGGCAAAGATCAATCGGTAAGAACCTTGAGACATGTGCACTTTGGTGTACACTTTAGTTTACACATTGTCATGTGAAATTGCCCTGTCGGACAGTTTAAATTTCAAACAGTTTTCCCATCCAATTGACACTTGACAACAATGCCAGTGTCAAACAACGTGTCAAAAATCAGTGTAGAAATTGCAAATTTCAATCAGTAAAAACCCTTCTACATTTTAGTTTACACTTTGTCAAGTGACATTAACTTGTTGGACAGTTTAAATTTCAAACAGCTTTCCCCACCAATTGACACCTGACAACAATGCAAGTGCCGAACAACATGTCAAAAATCAGTGTAAGAATAGCAAAGTTCAAATAGTTTTCCCATCAAATTGACACTTGACAACAATACAAGTGTCAAACAACATTTCAAAAATTGGTGTAGAAATAGCAAAGTTCAACCAGCAAGAACCTTGCTGCGTGTACACTATTGTATACACTTTAGTTTACACTTTACCACGTGACATTATCCGATTGGATAGTTTCCCAACCAATTGACAATTGACAACAATGCAAGTGTCAAAAAACGTGTCAAAAATCGATGTACAAACAGCAAGGTTCAACCGGTAAGAACCTTGCTACATGTACACTATGGTGTACACTTTAGTTTACACTTTGCCACGTGACATTACCCTATTGGGCAGTTTAAATTTCAAATAGTTTTCCCATCCAATCGACACTTGATAACAACGCAAGTGTCAAACAACTTGTCAAAAATAAGTTTACGAATAGCAAAGTTCAATCGGTAAGGAGCTTGCTACATGTACACTATGGAGAACACTTTAGTTTAAACTTTGCCACATGACATTACCCTGTTGGATAGTTTAAATTTCAAACTGCTTTCTGATTCAACTAACACTTGAAAACAATGCAGGTTTCAAACAACGCGTTTGGAATCAGTGTACAAATATCAAAGTTCAATCGGTAAGAACCCTGCTACATCTACACTATGGTGTACACACTTTAATTTACACTTTACCTCGTGACATTATCCTGTTGGACAATTTAAATTTCAAACAGTTTTTCTCTCCAATTGACACTTGACAACAATGCAAGTGTCGGACAACATGTCAAAAATCAGTGTAAGAATAGCAAAGTTCAAATAGTTTTCCCATCAAATTGCCACTTGAGAATAATACAATTGTCAAACAACGTGTCAAAAATCAGTGTACAAATAGCAAAGTACAACCAGCATGAACCTTGTTACATGTACACTATGGTGTACACTTTAGTTTACACTTTACCACGTGACATTACCCTGTTGGACGGTTTCCCATCCAATTGATACTAGACAACAATGCAAGTGTCAAACAACGTGTCAAAATTAATGTACAAACAGCAAAGTTCAATCAGTAAGAACTTTGCGACATGTACACTATGGTGTACACTTTAATTTACACTTTGCCACGTGATACTACCCTGCTGGACAGTTTAAATTTCAAACAGTTTCCCATCCAATTGACACTTGACAACAATACAATTGTCAAACATCGTGTCAAAAATTAGTGTGCAAATAGCAAAGTTCAACTAATAAGAACCTTGCTGCATGTACACTATGGTGCACACTTTAGTTTACAGTTTGCCACGTGACATTACCCTATTGGACATTTTAAATTTCGAACAATTTTCCCATCCAATTGACATTTGACAACAGTGTAAGTGTCAAATGACGTGTCAAAAATCATTGTACAAATAGCAAAATTCAATGGATAAGGACCGTGTTACTTGAACACTAAGTTGTACACTTTAGTTTACACTTTGCCGCGTGACATCACCCTGCTAGACTGTTTAAATTTCATACAATTTTTCCATCCAATTGACACTTGACAACAATGCAAGTGTCAAACAACGTGCAAAAAATCATTGTACAAATTTCAAAATTCAATCGATAAGGACCGTGCTACATGTACACTATGGTGTACACTTTAGTTTACACTTTGCCACGTGACATTAACCTGTTGGACAGTTAAAATTACAAACAATTTTTTCATCCAATTGACACTTGACAATAATGCAAAAGTCAAACAACGTGTCAAAAATCAGTGTACAAATAGCAAAGTTCAATCGGTAAGAACCTTGCTGCAAGTACACTACGGTGTACACGCTTTAGTTTACACTTTCCCACGTGACATTACCCTGTAGGACAATTTAAATTTCAAATAGTTTTCCCATCCAATTGACACTTGACAACAATGGAAGTGTCAAACAACGTGTCAAAAATTAGTGTACGAATAGCAAAGTTCAATCGGTAAGGACCTTGCTACATGTACACTATGGTGTACACTTTAGTTTACACTTTGCCACATGACATTACCCGGATGGACAGTTTAAATTTCAAACGGCTTTTCCATCCGATTGACACTTGACTACAAACCAAGTGTCAAACAACATGTCCAAAATCAGTGTGCAAATAGTAAATTTCAATAGGTAAGAACCTTGCTACATATACACTATGGTGTACACTTTAGTCTACACTTTACCACATGACATTACCCTATTGTACAGTTTAAATTTAAAACAACTTTCCCATCCAATTAACGCTTGACAACAATGCAAGTGTCAAGCAACGTGTCAAAAATTGGTGTGCAGATAGCAAAGTTCAATCGGTAAGAACCTAGCGACAAGTACACTATGGTGTAGGCTTTAGTTTACACTTTGCAACGTGTCATTACCCTGTTGGATAGTTTTAATTTCAAACAATTCTCCCATCCAATTGGTACTCAACAATAATGCAAGTGTCAAACTACATGTCAAAAATTGGTGTACAAATAGCAAAGTTCAATCAGCAAGAACCTTGGTACATGTACTCTATGGTGTACACTTTAGTTTACATTTTACCACGTGACATTACCCTATTGGACAATTCAAATTTCAAATAGTTTTCCCTTCAAATTGACACTTGGCAACAATGCAAGTATCAAACAACGTGTCCAAAATCAGTGTACAAATAGCAAAGTTCAATTGGTAAGAACATTGCTACTTGTACACTATGGTGTACACTTTAGTTTACAATTTGCCACCTAACATTGCCCTGTCGGTCAATTTAAATTTCAAACAGTTTTGCCATCCAATTGACACTTGACAACAACGCAAGTATCAAACGACGTGTCAAAAATTAGTTTACAAATAGCAAAGCTCAATCGGTAAGAACCTAGCTATATGTACACTATGGTGTACACTTTAATTTACACTTTGCCACGTGACATTACTCTGTTGGACAGTTTAAATTTTAAACAGTTTTCCCATCCAATTGGCACTTGAGAACAATGCAAGTGTCAAACAACATGTCAAAAATCAGTGTACAAATAGCAAAATTTGATCGATAAGGACCGTGCTACATGTACTCTTTGGTTATACTTTTATTTACACTTTGCCACGTGACACTACCCTATTGGATAGTTTAAATTTTAAACAATTTTTCCATCCAATTGACACTTGACAACCTTCCAAGTGTCAAACAACATGTTAAAATTTAGAGTACTAATTGCAAAGTTCAAACTATTTTCCCATCCAATTGACACTTGACAACAATGCAAGTGTCAAACGTGTCAAAAATTAGTGTACAAATAGAAAAGTTCAATTAGTAAGGACCTTGCTACATGTACACTATGGTGTATACTTTGGTTTACACTTTGCCATGTAGCGTTACCCTGTTGGACAGTTTAAATTTCAAAAAGTTTTCCCATCTAATTGACACTTGACAACAATGTAACTATAAAACAAAGTGTTAAAAATCACTGTACAATTAGCAAAGTTCAAGCGGTAAGAACCTTGCTACATTTACACTATGGTGTACAATTTAGTTTATAGTTTGCTATGTGACATTACCCTATCGGACAGTTTAAATTTCAAACAATTTTCCAATCCAGTTGACACTTGACAACAATGCAAGTGTCAAACAACGTGTCAAAAATTAGGGTACAAATAGTGAAGTTACATCGATAAGAACGTTGCTACATGTACATTATGGTGTACACACTTTAGTTTACACTTTACCACGTGACATTACCCTGTTGGACAGTTTAAATTTCAAACAGTTTTCTCATCAAATTGACACTTGACAATAGTGTAAGTGTCAAACAACGTGTCAAAAATCAGCGTACAAATAGCAAAATTTAATCGGTAAGGACCTTGCTACATGTACACTATGGTGTATACCTTTGTTTATGCTTTACCACGTGACATTACCTTGTTGGACAGTTTAAATTTCAAATAGTTTTCTCATCCAATTGACATTTGACAATATTGCAAGTGTCACACGTGTTCAAAATTAGTATACAAATAGCAAAGTTCAATTGGTAAGAACCTTGCTACATGTACACTATGGTATATACTTTAGTTTACAATTTTCCACGTGACATTACCTTGTTGGACAATTTAAATTTCAAACAATTTTTCCATCCAATTGACACTTGACAACAATGTAAGTGTTAAGTAACGTGTCAAAAATCGACGTACAAATAGCAATATTTAACCGATAAGGACCTTGTTACATGTACACTATGGTGTACACTTTTGTTTACACTTTGCCACGTGACATTACCCAGTTGGACAGTTTAAATTTTAAACACTTTTCCCATCCAATTGGCACTTGAGAACAATGCAAGTGTCAAACAACGTGTCAAAAATTAGTATACAAATAGCAAAATTTAATCGATAAGGATCTTGCTACATGTAGACTATGGTGTACACTTTTGTTTACACTTTGCCACGTGACATTACTCTGTTGGATAGTTTAAATTTCAAGCAATTTTCCCATCCTATTTACACTTGACAACATTGCCAGTGTCAAAAATCAGTATACAAATTGCAAAGTTCAAACAGTTTTCCCATCAAATTGACACTTGACAACAATTCAAGTGTCAAACAACGTGTCAAAAATAAATGTACAAATAGAAAATTTCAATCGGTAAGGACCTTGCTACACGTTCAATATGGTGTAAACTTTAGTTTACACTTTGTCACGTGACGTTATCCTGTTGGATAGTTTAAATTTGAAACAGTTTTTCCATCCAATTGACACTTGACAACAATGTAAGTGTCAAACAACATGCAAGTAGCAAAGTTCAATCAGTATGGACCTTGCTACTATGTTGTACACTTTAGTTTACACTTTGCCACGTGACATTATCCTGTTGGACAATTTAAATTTCAAATAGTTTTCTAATCCAACTGACACTTGACAACAAAGAAAGTGTCAAACTACGTGCCAAAAATTAGTGTACAAATATCAATGTTCAATCAGTAAAGACCTTGCTACATGTACACTATGGTGTACACTTTAATTTACACTTTTCCATGTGACATTACCCTGTTAGACAATACAAATTTCAAACAGTTTTTCCATCCAATTGACACTTGACCACAATGCAAGTGTCAAACAACATGTCAAAAACCAGTGTTCAAATAGTAAAGTTCAATCGGTAAGTACCTTGCTACATGTATACTATGGTGTACAATTTAGTTTACACTTTGCCACGTGACATTACCCTGTTGGAAAGTTTAAGTTTCAAATAGTTTTCCCATCCAATTGACACTTGACAACAATGCAAGTGTGAAACAACATGTCAAAAATTAGTGTAAGAATAGCAAATTTCAAACAGTTTTTTCATCCAATAGACACTTGACAATAATGCAAATGTCAAACAACGTGTTTAAAATTAAAATCACTGTACGAACAATAAAGTTCAATCGGTAAGGACCGTGCTACATGTGCACTATGGTGTACACTTTAGTTTACACTTTCCCATCCAATTGACACTTGACTACAAAGCAAGTGACAAACAATATGTCAAAAATCAGTGTAAAAATAGCAAAGTTTAATTGGTGTACACTATGGTGTATACTTTAATTGGTGTACACTATGGTGTACACTTTAGTTTACACTTTTCCACGTAACATTACCCAGTTGGACAGTTTAAATTTCATACAGTTTTTCCTTCCAATTGGCAGTTCGCAACAATGAATGTTTCAAACAACATGTCCAAAATAAGTGTACAAATAGAAAAGTTCAGTCTGTAAGATGCTTGGTACATGTACACTACGGTGTACACTTTACTTTACACTTTGTCACATGACATTACCCTGTTGGACAGTTTACATTTGAAATAGTTTTCCCATCCAATTGACACTTGAGAGCATGCAAGTGTCAAACAACCTGTCCAAAATCAGTGTACAACTAGCAAAGTTCAATCTGTAAGAACCTTGTTACATGTACACTATGGTTTACACTTTGTTATGTGACATTATTCTGTTGAACAGTTTAAATTTGAAACAGTTTTCCCATCCCATTGACATTTGACAACAATGCAAGTATCAAATAGCGTGTCAAAAATCAGTGTACAACTAGCAAATTTCAATCGGTAAGAATCTTGAGATATGTACACTTTGGTGTACACTTTAGTTTACACTTTGCCACGTGACATTAGCATGTTGGACAGTCTAAATTTCAAATAGTTTTCCCATTCAATTGACACTTGACAACAATGCAAGTGTCAAACAGCGTGTCAAAAATCAGTGTACAAATTGCAAAGTTCAATCGGTAAGAACCTTGCTACATGTACACTGTGGTGTACATTTTAGCATACACTTTGCCACATGACAATGCCTGGTTGGACAGTTTAAATTTCAAAAAAATTTCCCATTCAATTGACACTTGACAACAACGCTAGCGTCGAACAACATGTCAAAAATCAGTGTAAGAATAGCAAAGTTCAAATAGTTTTCCTATCCAATTGAAACTTGACAACAATACAAGTGTCAAACATCGTGTCAAAAATCAGTGAACAAATAGCAAACTTCAACCAGTAAAACCTTGCTACATGTACAGTATGGTGTACACTTTAATTTACACTTTATCACGTGACATTACCCTATTGGACAGTTTAAATTTCATGCAGTTTTTCCATCCAATTGACACTTGACAACAATGAAAGTGTCAAACAACATGTTCAAAATAAGTGTACAAACAACAAAGTTCAATCGATAAGAACTTTGCTACATGTGCACAATGGTGTACACTTTACTTTACACATTGCCACATGACATTACCCTGTTGGACAGTTTAAATTTGAAATGGTTTTCCCATCCAATAGACACTTGACAACAATGCAAGTGTCAAACAACGTGTTAAAAATAAGTGTACAAATAGGAAAGTTCAATTGGTAAGGACCTTGCTACATGTACACTAGGGATGTAAGCGGTCCGATTTTACTGATTTTTGAAAATTTTTCAAACCAAACCGTTTAAACCGGTTTGAGAAAAACTCAAACCTAAACCAAACCGTTTTGAACGGTTTGAAAAAAACTCAAACGTAATTCTAACGGTTTGGTCCAGTTTTAAACCGCCGGTTTCTTCGTATATTTTTTTGTTTGTCTATTTTTATGACATCAAAATTTTTGGGACAAAAAAATGAAAATTTGGACCATTTTCCCACAAGTCCAATTGCATTTGTTGACTTGTTGTTTCATGAGTGAGACCCAGCCTCCTCTCCATCGATCAATTTTCTCATTATGATAACATGGAATATATGGCTTGTATATGGGCTAAATATATCTACTATAAATTTAAATATCTACTAAATCAAATTGAAGTCACAATAAACTAAAACATGATTTTTTTTTTCAATTTTGTTCACCTTTTATAGTTTAATAATGTTATAATAACGGTACAATACATGTCTACTAAACGAGATATAAAGCCCAAAAAACATAATGATATTCAACAAGACCTCGTGATCATCATATCTGAAAAAAAGTTATTGGTTAGACAAAGAGAATAACCAATCACAATAATAAAACAGTTGTTTACAATATCTAAATATAACAATTACACAAACTTACGTTTGTATGTTGTTACGAAATGCATTTAATTTCAGATTCTTACCTCAGTTTGCTCAAAATATTATTGATTTGAAAATTTTATTCATAGAAAATATTATCTCCAAAGACCTAGGATCTCTTTGTCTTCGATTTGGTATAATGGACTACAATTCAACTTTAAAGATGCGTAAAAAATCTGAAGAAGAAGAGTGTGTGGTGATGGTGGCTCAAGACTGTGTCGGGTGTAAGTTGGAGTTTATATGAATTTTGAAGAGGAAAATGGTTTTTGATAGATTATGTTCGTTTTGATGTTATTATATATAAATTAGGATTATTAGGTAATAAAAATATATATGTATTAGAAAATTAGAAATTGACAAAAATACTCACAAATGACAAAACTATTGAATTTTACATATTTGGATAAATTTTCAAAAAATTTCATTTTTTCATTTTTTCATTTTTAAATATTTTTTGCCGGTTCGATTTGGTTTTAAACAACAATTGAAATTCTCAAACCTAAACCAAACCATTTTGACCGGTTTGGTTTGGTTCAAAACCATTTCGTTGACAGGGTCCACGTGGCACCAAACCGACGGTTTCTAAAATGCGATTTCCGTCCGGTTTTCCGATTTTACGATTTTTGCTTACAGCCCTAATGTACACTATGGTGTACACTTTAGTTTACACTTTGCCACGTAACATTACCCTATTGGATAGTTTAAATTTTAAACAGTTTTTCCATCCGATTGACACTTGACAACAATGCAAGTGTTAAACAACGTGTCCAAAATCAGTGTACAAATAACAAAGTTCAATCTGTAAGAACCGTGCTACATGTACACTATCGTGTGCACTTTAGTTTACACTTTAGCACGTGACATTACCCTGTTGGACAGTTTAAATTTCATACAATTTTTTCATTCAATTGACACTCGACAACAATAAAAGTATCAAACAACGTGTCCATAATAAGTGTACAAACAACAAAGTTCAATCGATAAGAACATTGCTACATGTACACAATGGTGTACATTTTACTTTACACTTTGACACGTGACATTATCCTGTTGGACAGTTTAAATTTGAAATAGTTTTTCCATCCAATTGACACTTAACAACAATGCAAGTGTCAAACAACGTGTCAAAAATAAGTGTACAAATAGGAAAGTTTAATCGGTAAGGACCTTGCTACATGCACACTATGGTGTACACTTTAGTTTACACTTTGCCACGTGACATTACCCTATTGGATAGATTAAATTTCAAACAGCTTTCCCAACGAATTGATACTTGACAATAATGCAAGTGTCAAACAACGTGTCCAAAATAAGTGAACAAATAGCAAAGTTCAATCTGTGAGAACCTTGCTACATGTACACTATGGTGTACACTTCAGTTTACACTTTGCCACGTCACGTTACCCTATTGGACAGTTTAAATTTGAAACAATTTTCCCATCGAATTGACACTTGACAATAATGCAAGTGCCAAACAACGTGTTAAAAATCAGTGTACAAATGGCAAAGTTCAATCGGCAAGAACCTTGTGACATGTGTACTTTGGTGTACACTTTAGTTTATACATTGCCATGTGACATTACTCTGTTAGACAGTTTAAATTTCAAACAGTTTTTCCATCCAATTGACACTTGACAACAATGCAAGTGTCAAACAACGTCTCGAAAATTAGTGTAGAAATAGCAAAGTTCAATCGATAAAAACCTTGCTACATGTACACTGTGGTGTATATTTTAGTTTACATGCAAGTGTCAAACAACATGTCAAAAGTCAGTGTAAGAATAGCAAAGTTCAAATAGTTTTCCCATCAAATTGACACTTGACAACAATACAAGTGTCAAATAACGTGTCAAAAATCGGTGTACAAAATAGCAAAGCTCAACCAGCAAGAACATTGTTACATATACACTATGGTATACACTTTAGTTTACACTTTCCCACGTGACATTATCCTATTGGATAGCTTCCCATCCAATTGACACTTGACAACAATGCAAGTGTCAAACAATGTGTCAAAAATCAATGTACAAACAGCAAAGTTCAATCGGTAAGAACTTTGTGACATGTACACTACGGTGTATACTTTAGTTTGTACTTTGCCACGTGACACTACCCTGCTGGACAATTTAAATTTCAAACAGTTTCCCATCGAATTGACACTCGACAACAATACAGGTGTCAAACAACATGTCGAAAATTAGTGTGCAAAAAACAAAGTTCAACTGGTAAGAACCTTGCTACATGCACACTATGGTGTACACTTTAGTTTACACTTTGCCACATGACATTGCCCTATTGGACAGTTTAAATTTCAAATAGTTTTCCATCCAATTGACACTTGACAACAATGCAAGTGTAAAACAACTTGTCAAAAATAAGTGTACGAATAGCAAAGTTCAATCGGTAAGGACCTTGCTACATGTACACTATGCTGAACACTTTAGTTTACACTTTGCCACGTGACATTACCCTGTTGGATAGTTTAAATTTCAAACTGCTTTCCCATTCAACTAACACTTGACAACAATGCAGGTTTCAAACAACGCGTCCGAAAGCAGCGTACAAATAGCAAAGTTCAATCGGTAAGAACCCTACTACATCTGCACTATGGTGTACACATTTAATTTACACTTTGCCATGTGACATTACCCTGTTGGATAGTTTAAATTTCAAACAGCTTTTCCCTCCAATAGACACTTGACAACAATGCAAGTGTCGAACAACATGTCAAAAAATAGTGTAAGAATAGCAAAGTTCAAAATGTTTTCCCATCAAATTGACACTTGACAATAATACAAGTGTTAAACAACGTGCCAAAAATCTGTGTACCAATAGCAAAGTCCAACCAGCAAGAACCTTGCAAAATGTACACTATGGAGTACACTTTAGTTTACACTTTACCACGTGAAATTACCCTGTTGGATAGTTTCCCATCCAATTGACACTAGACAACAATGCAAGTGTCAAAAATCAATGTACAAATAGTAAAGTTCAATCAGTAAGAACTTTGCGACATGTACACTATGCTGTACACTTTAGTTTACACTTTGCCAAGTGATACTACCCTGCCAGACAATTTAAATTTCAAACAGTTTCCCATCCAATTGACACTTGACAATAATACAAGTGTCAAACAACGTGTTAAAAATCAATGTGCAAATAGCAAAGTTCAACCGGTAAGAACCTTCCTACATATACACTATAGTGTACAATTTAGTTTACACTTTGCCACATGATATTACCCTATTGGATAGTTTAAATTTCAAATAGTTTTCCCATCCAATCGATACTTGACAACAATGCAAGTGTCAAACGACGTGTCAAAAATAAGTGTACAAATAGCAAAGTTCAATCGGTAAGGACCTTACAACATATACACTATGGTGAACACTTTAGTTTACACTTTGCCACGTCACATTATCCTATTGGATAGTTTAAATTTCAAACTGCTAACCCATTCAACTAACAATTGACAACAATACAGGTTTCAAACAACGTGTCCGAAATCAGTGTACAAATAGCAAAGTTCAATCAGTAAGAACCCTGCTACATCTACACTATGGTGTACACACTTTAGTTTACACTTTACCACGTGACATTACCCTGTTGGACAGTTTAAATTTCAAACAATTTTCCCATTCAATTGACAGTTGACAACAATGCTAGTGTCAAACAACGTGTCAAAAATTAGTGTACAAATAGCAAAGTTCAATCGGTAAGGACATTGCTACATGTACACTATGGTGTAAACTTTAGTTTACACTTTGCCACGTGACATTACCCTGTTGAAGAGTTAAAATGTCAAACAGTTTTCCAATCCAATTGACACTTGACAACAATGCAAATGTCAAACAAGATGTTAAAAGTCGATGTACAAATAGCAAAGTTCAATCAGTAAGAACTATGCGACACACATACTATGGTGTAGACATTAGTTTACACTTTGCCACATGTCATTACCCTGTTGGATGGTTTAAATTTCAATGAGTTTTCCACCCAATTGACACTTGAAACAATGAAGTGTCAAACCATGTGTTAAAAATGAGTGTACAAATAGCAAAATTCAATTGGTAAGAACCTTGCTACATGTACACAATGGTGTACACTTTAGTTTACAATTTACCAAGTGACATTACCCTGTTGGATAGTTTAAATTTCAAACAGTTTTCCCATCCAATTGACACTTGACAACAATGCAGGTGTTAAACATCGTGTCAAAAATCAGTGTACAAATAGGAAAGTTCAACCGGTAAGAACCTGGTTACATGTACACTATGGTATACACTTTGCCACGTGATATTACACTGTTGAACATTTTAAATTTCAAACAGTTTTTCCATCCAATCGACACTTGATAACAATGCAAGTGTCAAACAACGTATCAAAAATCATTGTACAAATAGCAAAGTTCAATCTGTAAGGACCTTACTACATGTACACTGTGGTGTACACTTTAGTTTACCCTTTGCCACGTGACATTACCCTGTTGGATAGTTTAAATTTCAAACTGCTTTCCCATCCAACTAACACCTAATAACAATGTAGGTTTCAAACAACGCGTTCAAAATCAGTGTACAAATAACAAAGTTCAATCGGTAAGAACCTCGCTACATGTACACTATGGTGTACACACTTTGGTTTACAGTTTACCACGTGACATTACCCTGTTGGACAGTTTAAATTTCAAAAATATTTTTCCATTCAATTGACAGTTGACTACCTTGCAAGTGTCAAACAATGTGTCAAAAAATAGTGGACAAATAGCAAAGTTCAATTGGTAAGGACCTTGCTACATGTACACTATGTTGTACATTTTGGTTTACACTTTGCCACGTGACATTAACCTGTTGGACAGTTTAAATTTCAAATAGATTTCCCATCAAATTGACACTTGACTACAAAGCTAGTGTCAAACAACATGTCCAAAAATATTTTACAAATAGCAAAGTTCAATCAGTAAGAACTATGCTACATGTACACTATGCTGTACACTTTAGTTTACACTTTGCCAAGTGACCCTGTTAGACAGTTTAAATTTCAAATAGTTTTCCCATCCAATTGACACTTGACAACAATGCAAGTGTCAAACAACGTGTCAAAAATCAGTGTACCAAAAGTAAAGTTCAATCGGTAAGAACCTTGTGACACATACACTATGGTGTACACATTAGTTTACGCTTTGCCACGTGTTATTACCCTGTTGGACAATTTAAATTTCAAATAGTTTTCCATCCAATTGATGCTTGACAACAATGTAAGTGTCAAACAATGTGTCAAAAATCAGTGTACAAATGGCAAAGTTCAATCGGTAAGAACCTTGCTACATTTACACAATGGTGTACACTTTCGTTTACACTTTGCCACGTGACATTACCCTTTTGGACAGTTTAAATTTCAAACAGTTTTCCCATCCAATTGACACTTGACAACAATGCAGGTGTCAAAAAATGTGTCCAAAATCAGCTTGCAAATAGCAAAGTTCAATCGGTAATAACCTTGCTACATGTACACTATGGTGTACACACTTTAGTTTACACTTTGCCACATGACATTACCCTGTTGGACAATTTAAATTTCAAACACTTTTCACATCTAATTGATACTTGACAACAATGCAAGTGTCAAATAACGTGTCAAAAATCTGTGTACAAATAGTAAAGTTCAATCGGTAAGAACCTAGCTATATGTACACTATGGTGTACACTTTAATTTACACTTTGCCACGTGACATTACCCTATTGGACAGTTTAAATTTTAAACAATTTTCCCATCCATTTAGCCCTTGAGAAGAATGCAAGTGTCAAACAACGTGTCAAAAATCAGTGTATAAATAGCAAAATTTAATCGGTAAGGTCCCTGCTACATGTACAATATTGTGTACACTTTTGCTTACACTTAGCCACGTGACATTACCCTGTTGAATAGATTAAATTTTAAACAATTTTCCAATCCAATTGACACTTGATGACTTTGCAAGTGTGAAACAACGTGTCAAAAATTAGTGTACAAATAGCAAAATTTTATCGGTAAGGACCTTACGACATGTACACTATGGTGTACACTTTTGTTTACACTTTGCCACGTGACATTACCCTGTTGGACAGTTTAAATTTCAAACAATTTTTCCATCCAATTGACACTTGACAACATTGCAAGTGTCAAAAAATGTGTCAAAAATCAAAGTACAAATTGCAAAGTTCAAACTGTTTTCATATCCAATTGACACTTGACAACAATGTAAGTGTCAAACAACGTGTCAAGAATTAGTGTACAAATAATAGTTTTCCCATCCAATTTACACTTGACAACAATGCAACGGGTAAACAACGAGTCAAAAATCAGAGTACAAATAGTAAAGTTCAATCGATAAGAACCTTGCAACATGTACACTGTAGTGTACACTTTAGTTTACACTTTGCCATGTGACATTATCTTGTTGGACAATTTAAATTTCAAACAGTTTTCCCATCCAATTGAGACTTGGCAACAATGAAAGTGCCAAACAACGTGTCAAAAATCAGTGTACAAATTGCAAAGTTCAATCGGTAAGGACTTTACTACATGTACACTATGGTGCACACTTTAGCTTACACTTTACCACGTACCGTTACCCTGTTGGAAAGTTTAAATTTCAAATAGTTTTCCCATCCAATTGACACTTGACAACAATGCAAGTGTCAAACAACGTGTCGAAAATCAGTGTACTAACAACAAAGTTCAATCCGTAAGAACCTTGCTAAATGTACCCTACGGTGTACACTTTAGTTTACACTTTACCACGTGACATTACCTCGTTGGACAGTTTAAATTTCAAGCAGTTTTCCCATCCAATTAACATCTGACAACAATGCAATTGTCAAACAACGTGTAAAAAATTAGTGTACAAATAGTAGTTTTCCCATCCAATTGACACTTGACAGCAATGCAAGTATCAGACAGCATGTCAAAAATTAGTGTACAAATAGGAAAGTTCAATCAGTAAGAACCTTGCTACATGTACACTATGGTGTATACTTTAGTTTACACTTTGCCACGTGACACTACTCTGTTGGATAGTTTAAATTTCAAATAGTTTTTCATCCAATCGACACTTCACAACAATGCAAGTGTCAAACAACGTGTTAAAAATCAGTTTACAAATTGCAATGTTCAATCGGCAATGACCTTGCAACATGTACAATATGGTGTACACTTTAGTTAAATCTTTATCACGTGACATTAGCCTATTGGACAATTTAAATTTCAAATAGTTTTCCCACCCAATGGACACTTAGCAAAATTTTAAGTATCAAACAACATGTCAAAAATCTATGTACAAATAGCGAAGCTCAATCGGTAAGGGCCTTGCTACATGTACACTATGGTGTACACATTAGTTTACACTTTGCCACGTGACATTACCCTGCTAGACAGTTCAAATTTCAAACAGTTTTCCCATCCCATTGACACTTGACAGCAATGCAAGTTTAAAACAACGTGTCCAAAATCAGGGTACAAATATCAAAGTTCAATAGGTAAGAGCCTTGCTACATGTACACTATGGTGTACACTTTATTTTACACTTTGCCACATGGCATTACCCCATTAGACAGTTTAAATTTCAAATAGTTTTTCCATTCGATTGACACTTGACAGTAATGCAAGTGTCCAGCAATGTGTAAAAAATCAGTGTACAAATAGCAAAGTTCAATCGGTAAGAACCTTGCTACATGTACACTATGCTGTACACACTTTAGTTTACACTTTGCCACGTGATATTATCCTGTTGGGCAGTTTAAATTTCAAACAATTTTTTCATCCAATTGACACTTATTAATATTGTAAGTGTCAAATAACGTGTCAAAAACCTGTGTACAAATAGCAAAGCTCAATCGGAAAGGACCTTGCACTTTAGTTTACACTTTGCCAAGTGACATTATCCTGTTGGACAGTTTAAATTTTAAATAGTTTTCCCATCCAATTGACACTTGACAACAATTCAAGTGTCAAACAACATGTAAAAAATCAGTGTACAAATAGAAAAGTTCAACTGGTAAGAACCTGGCTACATGTACACTATGGTGTACACTTTAGTTTACACTTTGCCACGTGACATTACCCTGTTGGTCAGTTTAAATTTCAAACTACTTTCCCATCCAACTAACACCTGACAACAATGCAGGTTTCAAACAACGCGTTCAAAATTAGTGTACAAATAGCAAAGTTCAATCGGCAAGAACCTTGCTACATTTACACTATGGTGTACACACTTTGGTTTACACTTTACCACGTGATATTACCTTGTTGGACAGTTTAAATTTCAAACAATTTTCCCATTTAATTGATAGTTGACTACAATGCAAGTGTCAAACAATGTGTCAAAAAATAGTGGACAAATAGTAAAGTTCAATCGGTAAGGACCTTGCTACATGTACACTATGTTGTACACTTTGGTGATGCGAACCCCGTAGTAATGTTGACTACGACATCCACAACGAAATTGACGAACCCAAGAAAGCCAAATTAATCCAAAGTTTAGGATTAACCCAAAAAGAAAGTCGAACCAAAAAAACCCAACAAGAACGACGCTTGAAAGACCCCTTATCACGCAATCCAAGAATTAAATCCGGTTGTTTGAACGCCACAAGTTAACACTTGATAAGTTCGAAGTTGTTCAATGAAAAACGATGAAAAGACAATACGCCTCACTTTAATTCAATATCAATAATGTCAACAGGTTTTTAACAATTGAATGGAAACTCCTATTTATACTAAACCTAAAAATTAGGTAAAAATCGTGCAAAAGTTGAGCATAATCTCCAAAATATGGAAAAGAATAAAAATCTAACAAAATATGGAAAATTGCCAAAATTGGAAAATTCGCAAAATTTTTGGCCTGTGTGGCCACATGGTGTATTTTCATGCGGTCGCATGGTTCAACAAAAATCCCAATTTAAGTTTTGGTATGCCACTGTGCGGTGGCATGGTGTTTTACCTGTGTGGCCGCACAGGCTTGTTTTCAGCCTCCGATTTCGTCGCTTGATAACAAATTGATCCAAGTTGATTCGTCCTTCGACCCGAACATGAAAGTTGCTCCATTTTGAGTCCCGAACATGGTTCCATCAATGGTTTCTTGAACGAGCAATCCCATCGCTTGTTTTACTTACTTTGCCCTTGATCACATCATTGGTTCGTCATCGACTATCAATGGGTCTCGTCTCGCATTTGCCTTCGTCGGGCTCGACTCCTGGATCATATCATCCCCTCTTTCTTCAAAAGGATTCGTCCTCGAATCTGAACCTGCATCAAATAGAGAGAGATCGTATACATTAAAAGTAGCCAAAACATTGTACTCACCTGGAAGGTCCAACTTGTAAGCATTGTCGTTTATCTTTTCGATCACTTGAAATGGGCCATCGCCCCTCGGTTGCAACTTGGACTTCCTTTGCTCTGAAAACCGCTCCTTCCTAAAGTGCACCCAAACCCAATCTCCTGGCTCAAATGTCACGCGCTTCCTACCTTTGTTCACCTGCGACGCAACCAACTTACTTTTGTTTTCAATTTGCGCTTTTACTTTTTCATGGAGTGACTTAACCAATTTCGCCTTCTTTTTGCCATCTAAACTACCATGTTCATTCACAGGTAAAGGAATTAAATCCAAAGGAGTTAGTGGATTAAAACTATATACAATTTCAAATGGAGAATATGACACAGTAGAGTGAACTATTCGATTGTATGCAAATTCAACAAATGGTAGACACTCCTCCCAACTCTTCAAATTTTTATTGATTACTGTGCATAACAATTGTGTCATAGTCCTATTCACTTCCTCGGTCTGCCCATCTGTTTATGGGTAACAAGTTGTGAAAAATAGTAACTTAGTGCCTAACTTACCCTACAAAACTCTCCAAAAGTGACTCAAAAATTTGACATCCCGATCCGACACTATGATTCTAGGAACCCCATGTAAACGCACAATTTCTTTAAAGAATAAGTCAGCAATGTTCGTGGCATCGTCAGTTTTGTGACATGGTATAAAATGTGCCATTTTACTGAACCTATCTACAACCACAAAAATAGAATCCCGACCTCTCTTAGTCCTAGGTAAACCCAAAACAAAGTCCATCGAAATATCAACCCAAGGCTCACTAGGTGTAGGTAAAGGTGTGTACAAACCTTGTGGTAAAACCTTACATTTAGCCTTTTTACAACCTATACATCGACTACAAATTCGCTCAACATCACTTTTCATCTTAGGCCAATAAAAATGCTCCTTCAATATATCTAAACTCTTTTGAACCCCAAAGTGTCCCATCAATCCACCACTATGTGCCTCCCTCACTAACAACTCTCGAATAGAACAATTAGGAACACATAACCTATTTTTCCGAAATAAGTACCCCTTAAGCCTAAAGAACCTATCAACCGTCCCTTTTATGCATGACAAATAAATATCCCAAAATTCAACATCTTTTTTATACAATTCCTTAATATGTTCAAACCCAGTAACTTAGAAACAAGAGTAGTTAGCAATACGTACCTTCGCGACAATGCATCCGCCACCACATTTTCTTTACCTTGTTTATACCGAATGACGTATGGAAAAGTCTCAATGAATTCCATCCACCGTGCATGCCTCTTGTTCAATTTACCTTGTCCCCGCAAGTACTTTAGTGACTCATGATTGGTATGTATTACGAACTCCTTCAGCCATAGATAATGTTGCCAAGTCTCCAAAGCTCGAACAAGTGCATAAAGTTCTTTGTCATATGTAGGATAATTTAAAGCAGCTCCACTCAATTTCTCGCTAAAGTATGCAATTGGCCTCCGATCCTGCATTAAAACTGCTCCAATCCGTATTCCTGATGCATCACACTCAATCTCGAATGTTTTGTCAAAATTAGGTAATGCCAAAACAGGTGCTTCACACAATCTACCTTTAATAGTATTAAATGCAAGTTCATGTTCATCACCCCAATGAAAACCTACACTCTTTTTAACTACTTCCGTGAGTGGTGCAGTGATAGTGCTAAAATCCTTCACAAATCGCCTATAAAACTAGTCAATCCATGAAAACTCCTAACTTCCGTTATACTTTTAGGTGTCGGCCAATCTCTAATAGCTTTTATATTGTCATCGTCTACTTCTACCCCATTAGCACTAACCACAAAACCAAGAAAAATAACTCTATCTATACAAAACGTGCATTTCTTAAGATTAGCATAGAGTTGTTCTTTCCTTAAAATAATTAGCACACATTTTAATGTTCCAAATGTTCTCCTAGGTTTTTGCTATAGATTAAGATGTCATCAAAATAAACCACAACAAATTTTCCTATAAAAGCACGTAAAACATGATTCATTAAACGCATAAAAGCGCTAGGTGCATTTGTGAGTCTATATGGCATAACCAACCATTCATATAAATCATATTTAGTTTTAAAAGCCGTTTTCCATTCATCACCCTCCCGCTTACGAATTTGATGATACCCGCTTTTTAAATCAATTTTCGAAAATATGCAAGATGTAATTCATCAAGCATGTTATCTAACCTAGGTATAGGTTGATGATACTTTATCGTTATGTTGTTGATAGCCCTACAATCCACACACATTCGCCATGTTCCATCCTTTTTTGGTACAAGTAAAATCGATACCGCACAAGGACTCATGCTTTCCCTCACGTATCCTTTGCTCATCAACTCATCCACTTGCCTTTGAAGCTCCATAGTCTCCTCGGGATTACTTCTATGAGCCGGTCGATTTGGAATGATAGCTCCGGGTATAAAGTCAATTTGATGTTCAATGCCTCGAATAGGCGGCAATCCACTTGGTGCATCCTTCGAAAGTACATCGTCAAATTCCTGCAACAAAGATTTAGCCAAACTAGGGAGGGGTAGGTTAGTTTCCTCAAAATTGAGGAGTGATTCCTTATAAATGAACAAGATCATCTCTTTTCTCTCAACTACCGCCCTCCTCAAATCACTCTCTTTTGCAAAGAAATTCGCTCGTGTTTTCTCTCTTGTCTCGGGGCACTCTCTTTCTTTTCTCTCTTGTGATTGCTCTCTCTTTTTCTCTGTAATGGCTATCTCAACATTTTCTCTCTTTTTCTCCAACTCACTATTTGCTCTCATTTTTTCTAACTCTTTTGCTCTTCTCTCTTCCTCACTTCTCAATTTTAATTGGTCCTCATAGACTTGCGCCGGTGTTAATGGCATAAGAGTAATGGGCCTTCCATCCTTAATGAAACTATATCGATTTTTGTACCCATCATGTATAGCTTTCCTATCGTATTACCATGGTCGCCCCAATAAAATATGTCCAGCTTGCATTGGCACCACATCACACACTAACTCGTCCTTATAACTCCCAATTGACAAATTAAGTAATACCCTTCGATTCACCCTCACCTTGCCACTCTCATTCAACCATTGCAATTTATAAGGTCTCGGGGTGCCTCAACAATGTTAAACCCAATTTTTCTAAAAGAGATACACTAGCTACATTAGTGCAACTACCACCATCAAATATAACACTACATACCGTATTGTTGACATGGTATCGAGTGTGGAAAATGTTCTCCCGTTGCAACTCCAAGTCATCCGCTTTGATGTGAGTAGTGAGAGCTCGCCTTGTGCCTAATAGATCCCCAACCGGCCCTTCAAGTTTTTCTTCTTCACTAACACCCTCCAACGCCGGCATGTCATCAAACTCGCCATCACTATCGCTCACAATCTCTCCATTATCCTGCAACACCATCGCCCGTTTGTTTGGGCATTGAGAAGCAATATGCCCCGTTCCCAAACACCTAAAACATTTGATGTCCCGATTGCGCGATGGTTGTGCCTCCGATTTTGATATTGGTTTGCTAGCGTTTTCATCCTTGCCGTTTTGCCAATCATTTTTACCCCTAGGTACAGCCCCATTTTTGTTGTTGTCATCCCACTTCGATTTCCATGTTGGATTAGGAGTCGAAGTACCTAACGGTTACCTAGATGTCCCTTTTCTCTTCAATTGCCTCTCGACCTTCATTGCCACATGTAACATGTCCTCGATTTCCACTTAATGTTACAACTCTACAACGTTTGCAATATCCCGATTTAACCCATTCAAGAACCGTGCCATGGTAGCTTCCCGATCTTCCTCCACATTAGCCCGATTCATAAGAATTTCCATCTCCTTCTGATAATCCTCTACGCTTTTCGATCCTTGCTACAAACCCTGCAATTTTTTTTGGATTTCCCTATAATAGTGACTCAGAACAAACCTCCTCCTCATCAACATCTTCAACTCATTCCAAGTGCTAATTGGCCTTTCTCGACCCCTATGCCGTGATGTAAGTACTTGATCCCACCAAGATATCGCGTAATCCACAAATTCAAGCACCGCCAATCTTACCTTTTTCTCCTCCGAATAATTATAGCACTCAAAAATCATCTCAACCTTCCTTTCCCACTCTAAATATGCTTCTGGATTGCTTCTCCCCTTAAATTGCGAAATAGTCATTTTAATACTCCCCAAATTTCCATCTACTTCATCTCCTGAGTTATTTCTACCCCGTCTTTCCATCCTATTGCTCCTATGCCTCGCTCGACCCATATCAATGTCATTTTCATCAAAATCATCCTCATCACTACGATACTCATCCCATCTTCCTCTCCTAGATTCACACCTACGCGGCCCCCTAGCATTAGACATCTCCACTTGTCCCTGGCTAAGATTAGCAATTGTAGTGCCCATTTGTGCCATCCATTCCCCTTGCCTATCCACCTTCTCCCTAACATCACCAAGTACCCTTTCAAACCTCCTTATCATGTCCTCCGATGCATTGTTGTCATTACCATTTCGGCTTGAATTAGAACCTTTTCTTTCCGACATCATATCACACAATTTTTTTATGCTTCACAAAGATTTCACTCGGAAAACACTCACTATGGCTTTTTCCCTCTATTAAACTCACCACTTGGCCTTTTACCACTCAAAAGCACTTCAAAGAACCAAGTTAACTAAACCAAATGTTTTACCGACAATTCGAACAAACCGAATATTAATCAAAGACCATGAGACTCAAAGGACTTGAATAAGTGGAATAGATGAATGTTTTGACACGAATATGTGAATAGACTCAAAAGAAGAATGAAAGACTTGAACCCAATTGAATATCCCAAAAATCAAACACAATGTAGGAATTGTTATTGGTAGAAACAAACACAAAATTAAACAATGATATCAAATATTTTTTTTATATATATATTTTTTTGTTTTTGTGAACAATACTTCAAGATGAACAGTACCTCGAATGTACAGTAACCTTTTTTTTCGTTTTTGTACTTTTTTTTTTTTTAACTCCTTGATGAAGGAAGATGATTAAGCTACCAACAACTAAACGAAACGACGAAAAGAAAAACAAGGATGAAGAAGAACAAAGAAAGAACAAATAAAATAGAAGAAGAAACTAAGAAAACAAAATTAACGACTCAACAAAATAAAGAAAAGATATAACCTTCAATTAATTTGGAGCTAAAGCTCTGATACCAACTGAAGCGAACCCCATAGTAACGTTGACTACGAAACCCACAACGAGATTGACGAACCCAAGAAAGTCAAATTAATCCAAAGTTTAGGATTAACCCAAAAGAAAGTTGAACCAAAAAAACCCAACAAGAACGATGCTTGAAAGATCCCTTGATCATGCAATCCAAGAATTAAATCCGGTTGTTTGAACGCCACAAGTTAACATTTGATAAGTTCGAAGTTGTTCAATGAAGAATGATGAAGAGAAGACAATACGCCTCACTTTAATTCAATATCAATAATGTCAAAAGGTTTTTAACAGTTGAATGGAAACTCCTATTTATACTAAACCTAAAAAATAGGTAAAAATCGTGCAAAAGTTGAGCATAATCTCCATAATAAGGAAAAGAATCAAAATCTAACAAAATATGGAAAATTCGCAAAATTTTTGGCCTGTGCGGCCGCATGGTGTATTTCCATGCGGTCGCATGGTTCAACAAAAATCCCAATTTAAGTTTTGGTATGCCACTGTGCGGCCGCATGGTGTTTTGCCTGTGCACCCGTACAGGCTTGTTTTCAACATCCGATTTTGTCGCTTGATAACAAATTGATCCAAGTTGATTCAACCTTTGGCCCAAACATGAAAGTTGCTCCATTTTGAGTCCCGAACATGGTTCCATCAATGGTTTCTTGAACAAGCAATCTCATCACTTGTTTCACTTGCTTTGCCCTTGATCACGTCATTGGTCTGCCATCGACTATCAACGGGTCTCGTCTCGCACTTGCCTTCGTCGGGCTCGACTCTTGGATCATATCATTTGGTTTACACTTTGACACATGACATTAACCTGTTGAACAGTTTAAATTTCAAATTTTTTTCCCATCAAATTGACACTCGACTACAAAGCAAGTGTCAAATAACGTGTTAAAAAATATTGTACAAATAGCAAAGTTCAATCAGTAAGAACTATGCTACACGTACACTACGGTGTATACTTTAGTTTACACTTTGCCACGTGACATTACCCTGTTAGACAGTTTAAATTTCAAATAGTTTTCCCATTCAATTGACACTTGACAACAATGCAAGTGTTAAACAATGTTTCAAAAATTAGTGTACAAAAAGTAAAGTTCAATCGGTAAGTACCTTGCGACACATACACTATGGTGTACACATTAGTTTACGCTTTGCCACGTGTTATTACCCTGTTGGACAGTTTAACTTTCAAATAGTTTTCCATCCAATTGATGCTTGACAATAATGTAAGTGTCAAACAATGTGTTAAAAGTCAGTGTACAAATAGCAAAGCTCAATCGGTAAGAACCTTGCTACGTGTACACAATAGTGTAAACTTTCGTTTACACTTTGCCACGTGACATTAACCTGTTGGACAGTTTAAATCTCAAATAGTTTTCCCATCCAATTGACACTTGACAACAATGTAGGTGTCAAAAAATGTGTCAAAAATCAATGTACAAATAGCGAATTTCAATCAGTAAGAACCTTGCTGCAAGTACACTATGGCATACACAATTTAGTTTACACTTTGCCATGAGACATTACCCTTCTGGACAATTTAAATATCAAATAGTTTTCCCATCCAATTAACATTTGACAACAATGGAAGTGTCAAACAACGTGTCAAAAATTAGTGTACAAATACCAAAGTTCAATCGGTAAGGACCTTGCTACATGTACACTATGGTGTACACTTTAGTTAACACTTTGCCATGTGACATTACACGGTTGGACAATTTAAATTTCAAACAGCTTTCCCATCCAATTGACACTTGACTACAAAGCAAGTGTCAAACAACGTGTCCAAAATTAGTGTACAAATAGCAAATTTCAATCGGTAAGGAGCTTGCTACATTTACACTATGGTCTACATGTTTGTTTACACTTTGCCACGTGACATCACCCTATTGGACCGTTAAAATTTCAAACTGTTTTCCCATCCAATTGACACTTGACCACAATGCAAGTGTCAAACACCGTGTCTAAAATTCATGTACAAATAGCAAAGCCCTATCGGTAAGAACATTGCTACATATACACTATGGTGTACACTTTAGTTTACACCTACCACGTGACATTACCCTGTTGAACAGTTTAAATTTCAAACAGTTTTCTCATCCAATTGACACTTGACAACAATGCAAGTGTCAAATAACGTGTCAAAAATCAGTGTAGAAGTAGCCAAGTTCAAACAGTTTTCCCATCCAATTGACACTAGACAAAAATCCAAATGTCAAACAACGTGTCAAAAATTAATGTACAAATAGCAAAGTTCAATCAGTAAGAACCTTGTTACATGTACACTATGGTGTACACTTTAGTTTGAAATTTACCACGTGACATTACCTTGTTAGACAGTATAAATTTCAAACTATTTTTCCATCCAATTTAAACTTGATAACAATGCAAGTGTCAAGCAACGTGTCAAAAGTCCGTGTACAACTAGCAAAGTCGAATCGGTAAGAACCTTGCAACATGTATATTATGGTGAGCACTTTAGTTTGTGCTTTGCCACTTGACATTACCCCATTGGACAATTTAAATTTCAAACAGTCTTTCAATCCAATTGACACTTGACAACAATGCAAGTGTCAAACAACGTGTTAAAATCAGTGTACAAATAGCAAAGTTCAATCGGTAAGAGCCTTGCTACATGTACACTATGGTGCACACTTTAGCTTACACTTTTCCACGTAATGTTGCCCTGCTTGAAAGTTTAAATTTTAAATAGTTTTCCCATCCAATTGACACTTGACAACAATGCAAGTGTCAAACAACGTGTTGAAAATCAGTGTCCAAACAGCAAAGTTCAATCCGTAAGAACCTTGCTAAATGTACCCTATGGTGTACACTTTAGTTTACACTTTACCAAGTGACATTACCTCGTTGGATAGTTTAAATTTCAAGCAGTTTTCCCATCTAATTAACACCTGACAACAATGCAATCGTCAAACAACGTGTCAAAAATCAGTGTGCAAATAGTAGTTTTCCCAACCAATTGACACTTGACAATAATGCAAGTGTCAGACAACGTGTCAAAAATCAGTGTAAAAGTAGGAAAGCTCAATCGGTAAGAACCTTGCTAAGTGTACACTATGGTGTATACTTTAGTTTACACTTTGTCACGTGACACTACCCTATTGGACAGTTTACATTTCAAACAGTTTTCCCAATCCAATCGACACTTCACAACAATGCAAGTGTCAAACAACGTGTTAAAAATCAGTTTACAAATTGCAATGTTCAATCGGTAAGGACCTTGCAACATGTACAATATAATGTACACTTTAGTTAAAACTTTTCCACGTGACATTAGCCTATTGGACAGTTTAAATTTTAAATAGTTTTCCCATCCAATAGACACTTATTAATAATGTAAGTGTCAAACAATGTGTCAAAAATCTGTGTACAAATAGCAAAGCTCAATCGATAAGGGCCTTGCTACATGTACACTATGGTGTACACTTTAGTTTACACTTTGCCACGTGACATTACCCTGCTGGACAGTTTAAATTTCAAACAGTTTTGCCATCCCATTGACACTTGACAACAATGCAAGTGTCAAACAACGTGTCCAAAATCAATGTACAAATAGCAAAGTTCAATAGGTAAGAGCCTTGCTGCATGTACACTATGTTGTACACTTTAGTTTACACTTTACAAGTGGCGTTACCCCGTTGGACAGTTTAAATTTCAAATAGTTTTCACATCTGATTGACACTTGACAGCAATGCAAGTGTCAAACAACGTGTAAAAAATCAGTGTACAAATAGCAAAGTTGAATCGGTGAGAACCTTGGTACATGTACACTATGGTGTACACACTCTAGCTTACACTTTGCCATGTGACATTATCATATTGGACAGTTTAAATTTCAAACAGTTTTCCCATCCAATTGACACTTGAGAACAATGTAAGTGTCAAACAACAAGTCAAAAATCAGTGTACAAATAGCAAAATTCAATCGATAAGGACCGTGCTACTTTTACACTAAGGTGTACACTTTAGTTTGCACTTTGCCGCATGACATTACCTTGCTGCACTGTTTAAAATTCAAATAGTTTTCCCATCCAATTAGCACTTAACAACAATGCAAGTGTAAAACAACGTGTCCAAAATTAGCTTGCAAATAGCAAAGTTCAATCGGTAATAACATTGGTACATGTCCACTATGGTGTACACTTTAGTTTAAACTTTGCCACGTGACATTACCCTATTGGACAGTTTAAATTTCAAACTATTTTCTCATCCAATTGACACTTGACAACAATGCAAGTGTCAAACAACGTGCCTAAAATCTGTGTACAAAAAGTAAAGTTCAATCCATAAGAAGCTAGCTATATGTACAGTATGGTGTACACTTTAACTTACACTTTGCCACGTAACATTACTCTGTTGGACAGCTTAAATTTTAAACAGTTTTCCCATCTAATTAACACTTGAGAACAATGCAAGTGTCAAACAACGTGTCAACAATCAGTGTATAAATAGAAAAATTTAATCGGTTAGGACCTTGCTACATGTACAATATGGTGTACACTTTGCCACGTGACATTACCCTGTTGGACAGTTTAAATTTTAAACACAACCTCGCAAGTGTGAAACAACGTGTCAAAAATTAGTGTACAAATAACAAAATTTAATCGGTAAGTACCTTGCTACATGTACACTATGGTGTACACTTTTGTTTACACTTTGCCACGTGACATTAACCTGTTGGACAGTTTAAATTTCAAACAATTTTCCCATTCAATTGACACTTGACGACATTGCAAGTGTCAAAAATCAAAGTACAAATTGCAAAGTTCAAACTGTTTTCCCATCTAATTGACACTTGACAACAATGCCAGTGTCAAACAACGTGTCAAGAGTTAGTGTACAAATAGAAGTTTTTCCATCCAATTTACACTTGACAACAATCCAACGGGCAAACAACAAGTCAAAAATCAGTATACAAATAGTAAAGTTCAATCGGTAAGAACCTTGCAACATGTACACTGTGGTGTACACTTTAGTTTACACTTTGCCATGTGTCATTATCTTGTTGGACAATTTAAATTTCAAATAGTTTGCCCATCCAATTGAGACTTGGAAACAATGAAAGTATCAAACAACGTGTCAAAAATCAGTGTATAAATAGCAAAGTTCAATCGGTAACGACCTTACTACATGTATACTATGGTGCACACTTTAGCTTACATTTTACCATGTAACGTTACCTTGCTGGAAAGTTTAAATTTCAAACAGTTTTCCCATCCAATTGACACTTGACAACAATGCAAGTGTCAAACAACGTGTCAAAAATCAATGTACAAACAACAATGTTCAATCCGTAAGAACCTTGCTACATGTACCCTACGGTGTACACTTTAGTTTATACTTTATCACGTGACATTACCTCGTTGGATAGTTTTAAATTTCAAGCAGTTTTTCCGTCCAATTAACACCTGCCAACGTGTCAAAAATTAGGGTACAAATAATAGTTTTCCCATCCAATTGACACTTGACAACGATGTAAGTGTCAGACAGCGTGTCAAAAATCAGTATACAAATAGGAAAGTTCAATCGGTAAGAACCTTGCTACATGTACACTATGGTGTATACTTTAGTTTACACTTTGCCACGTGACACTACCCTGTTGGACAGTTTAAATTTCAAATAGTTTTTCCATCCAATCGACACTTCATGACAATGCAAGTGTCAAACAAGTGTTAAAAATTAGTTTACAAATTGCAATGTTCAATCGGTAAGGACCTTGCAACATGTACAATATGGTGTACACTTTAGTTAAAACTTTTCCACGTGACATTAGCCTCTTGGACAGTTTAAATTTCAAATAGTTTTCCCATCCAATTGACACTTAACAAAATTTTAAGTGTCAAACAACGTGTCAAAAACCTGTGTACAAATAGCAAAGCTCAATCGGTAAGGGCCTTGCTACATGTGCACTATGGTGTAAACTTTAGTTTACACTTTGCCATGTGATATTACCCTGTTGGACAGTATAAATTTCAAACAGTTTTCCCATCTCATTGACACTTGACAACAATACAAGTGTCAAACAACGTGTCCAAAATCAGTGTACAAATAGCAAAGTTCAATAGGTAAGAGCCTTACTACATGTACATTATGGTGTACACTTTAGTTTACACTTTGCCACGTGGCATTACCCCATTGGACAGTTTAAATTTCAAATAGTTTTTCCATCCGATTGACACACACTTGACAATAATGCAAGTGTCAAACAACGTGTAAAAAATCAGTGTTCAAATTGAAAAGTTCAATCGGTAAGAACCTTGCTACATGTACACTATGGTGTACACACTTTAGTTTACACTTTGCCACATGATATTATCCTGTTGGGCAGTTTAAATTTCAAACAATTTTTCCATCCAATTTACACTTGACAACATTGAAAGTGTCAAACAATGTGTCAAAAATCAGTGTACAAATAGCAAAATTCAATTGGTAAGGACCTTGCTACTTGTGCACTGAGGTGTACACTTTAGTTTACACTTTGCCACGTGACATTATCAAGTTAGATAGTTTAAATTTCAAACAATTTTCCCAACCAACTGACAATAAAAAACAATGCAAGTGTCAAACAACGTGCCCAAAATCAGTGTACAAATGGCAAAGTTAAATCGGTAAGAACCTTGCTACATGTACACTATTGTGTACACTTTAGTTTAAACTTTACCACGTGATATTACCCTACTGGACAGCTTAAATTTCAAACATTTTTTCCATCTAATTGACACATGACAATGATGCATGTGCAAAACAAAGTGTCAAAAGTAAGTGCACAAATAGCAAAATTCAATCGGTAAGGACCTTGCTACTTGTACACTGTGGTGTACACTTTAATTTAAATTTTTTCACGTGTCATTACCCTGTTGCACAGTTTAAATTTCGAATAGTTTTCCCATCCAATTGAAACTTAACAACAATGCAAGTGTCAAACAACATGTCAAAAATCAGTTTACAAATAGAAAAGTTCAATGGGTAAGAACCTTGTTACATGTACACTATGATGTACACACTTTAGTTTACACTTTGCCACATGACATTATCCCCGTTGGATAGTTTAAATTTCAAACTATTTTCCCATCCAATTGACACTTGACAACAATGTAAGTGTCAAACTACGTGTCGAAAATCTGTGTAAAATAGCAAAATTCAATCGGTAAGGACCTCTCTACTTGTACACAAAGGTGTACACTTTAGTTTACACTTTTCTACGTGACATTACCAAGTTAGATGGTCTAAATTTCAAATAGTTTTCCCATCCAACTTACAATCGTACACAATGCAAGTGTCAAACAACGTGTCCAAAATTAGTGTACAATTGGCAAAGTTCAATCGGTAAGAACCTTGCTACATGTACACTATTGTGTACAATTTTGTTTAATCTTTGCCATGTGATATTACCCTGTTGGACAGTTTAAATTTCAAATAGTTTTCCCATCTAATTGACACTTGACGACAATGCAAGTGTCAAACAACATGTCAAAAATCGGTGTACGAATAGTAAAATTCAACCGGTAAGGACCATGCTACTTGTACATCGTGATGTACACTTTAGTTTACACTGTGCCACATGCATTACCTTGTTGGACAATTTAAAATTTCAACAATTTTCCCATCCAATTGACACTTAACAACAATGCAAGTGTCAAACAACGTGTCAAAAACTAATGTACAAATAGCAAAGTTCAATCGGTAAGAACCTTGCGACATGTACACTATGGTGTACACTTTAGTTTACACTTTAACATGTGAAATTACCCTGCTTGACAGTTTAAATTTTAAACAATTTTCCCATCTAATTGACACTTGACAGCAATGCAAGTGTCAAACAACGTGTCAAAAATCTGTGTACAAATAGTAGTTTTCCCACCCAATTGACAAATAGCAATGTTCAATCGATTAGAACCTTGCAACATGTACACTGTGGTGTACCCCTTGGTTTACACTTTGCCATGTGACATTATCTTGTTGGACAATTTCAATTTCAAATAGTTTTCCCATCTAATAGAGACTTAGCAACAATGCAAGTGTCAAACAACATGTCAAAAATCAATGTACAAATAGCAAAGTTCAATCGGCAAGGACATTCCTACATGTACACTAGGGTGTACACTTTATCTTACACTTTGTCGAGTGACATTACCCTGCTGGACAGTTTAAATTTCAAATAGTTTTTCCATCCAATTGACACTTGAAAACAATGCAAGTGTCAAACAACTTGTCGAAAATCAGTGTACAAACAGCAAAGTTCAATCCGTAAGAGCCTTGCTACATGTACACTACGGTATACACTTTAGTTTACACTTTACCACGTGACATTAACCGATTGGATAGTTTAAATTTCAAACAGCTTTCCCATCCAATTAACACCTGAGAACTATGCAATCGTCAAAAAATGTGTCAAAAATCAATGTACAAATAGCATTTTCCCATCCAATTGACACTTGACAGCAATGCAAGTGTCAAACAACGTGTTAAAAATCAGTGTACAAATAGGAAAGTTCAATCGGTAAGAACCTTGCTACGTGTACACTAAGGTGTACACTTTAGCTTATACTTTGCCACGTGACATTACCCTATTGGACAGTTTAAATTTCAAACTATTTTCCCATCCAATTGACACTTGACTACAATACAAGTGTCAAACAACGTGTCAAAAATCAGGGTACAAATAGCAGAGTCCAATCGTTGAGAACCTTGCGACATGTATTCTATGGTGTAAACTTTAGTTTACACTTTCCAACGTGACACTACCCTGTTGGACAGTTTAAATTTAAAATAGTTTTCCCATCCAATCAACACTTCACAACAATGCAAGTGTCAAACAATGTGTTAAAAATTAGTTTACAAATTGCAATGTTCAATTAGTGAGGACCTTGCAACATGTACACTATGGTTTACACTTTAGTTTAAACTTTTTCACGTGACATCAGTCTGTTGGATAGTTTAAATTTCAAATAGTTTTTCAATCCAATTGACACTTAACAAAATTGTAAGTGTCAAACAACGTGTTAAAAATTAGTGTACAAATAGCAAAGTTCAATCGGTAAGGGCCTTACTACATTTACACTATGGTGTACACTTTAGTTTACACTTTGCCATGTGACATTACCCAGCTGGACAGTTTAAATTTCAAACAGTTTTCCCATCCCATTGTCACTAGACAACAATGCAAGTGTCAAACAACGTGTTCAAAATCAGTGTACAAATTGCAAATTTCAATCCGTAAGAGCCTTGCTACATGTACACTTTAGTTTACACTTTACCACATGACATTATCATGTTGGATAGTTTAAATTTCAAATAGTTTTCCCATCCAATTGATACATGACAACAATGCAAGTGTCAAACAACGTGTCAAAAATGAATGTTCAAATAGCAAAGTTCAATCGGTAAGAACCTTGCTACATGTACACTATGGTGTACATATTTTAGCTTACTTCAAATAGTTTTCCCATCCAATTGACACTTGATAAAAATGTAAGTGTTAAACAACGTGTTAAAAATCAATGAACAAATAGCGAAATTCAATCGGTAAGGACCTTGCTATGTGTACACTTTAGTTTACACTTTGCCACGTGACATTACCAAGTTAGACAGTTTAAATTTCAAATAGTTTTCTCATCCAAGTGACAATCGAAAACAATGCAAGTGTCAAACAACATGTCCAAAATCATTGTACAAATGGCAAAGTTCAATCGGCAAAAACCTTGCTACATGTACACTTTAGTTTAAACTTTGCCACATGACATTACACTTTGGACAGTTTAAATTTCAAAGAGTTTCCCCATCTAATTGACACTAGACAATAATGTAAGTGTCAAAAAACGTGTCAAAAGTAAGTGTACAACTAGCAAAATTCAATCAGTAAGGACCTTGCTACTTGTACACTATGGTGGACACGTTAGTTTACATTTTTCCACGCGTCATTACCCTATTGGACAGTCTAAATTTCGAATAGTTTTCCCATCCAATTGAAACTTGACAATAGTGCAAGAGTCAAACAACGTGTCAAAAATTAGTGCACAAATAGCAAAGTTCAATCGGTAAGAACCTTGCGACATGTACACTATGGTGTACACTTTAGTTTACACGATACCACGTGACATTACCCTATTGGACAGTTTAAATTTCGAACAATTTTCCCATCCAATTGAAACTTGACAACAGTGCAAGAGTCAAACAATGTGTCAAAAATCAGTGCACAAATAGCAAAATTCAATCGGTAAGAACCTTACTACATGTACACTATGGTGTACACTTTAGTTTACACGATGCCACATGACATTACCCTGTTGGACAGTTTAAATTTCAAACAGTTTTCCCATCCAATTGACACTTGACAACAATGCAAGTTTCAAACTTGTCAAAAATCGATGTACAAATAACAAAGTTCGGTCGGTAAGAACCTTTTGACATGTACTCTATGGTGTACACTTTAATGTACTTTTTTACACGTGTCATTACCCTAATGGACTGTTTTAATTTCAAGCAGTTTTCTCATCCAATTGAAACTTGACAACAATGCAAGTGTCAACAACATGTCAAAAATCAATGTACAAATAGCAAAGTTCAATCGGTAGAAAGTTTGCTACATGTACACTATGGTGTAAGCTTTAGTTTATACTTTGCCACGTGACATTACCCTGTTGGACAGTTTAAATTTCAAATAGTTTTTCCATCCAATTGACACATGAAAACATTGTAAGTGTCGAACATCATGTCAAAAATCAGTGTACAAATAGCAAAATTCAATCGGTAAGGAGCTTGTTACATGTACACTATGGTGTACACTTTAGTTTACACTTTGCCACATGACATTACCCTAATAGATAGTTTAAATTTCAAATAGTTTTCCCATCCAATTGACACTTGACAACAATGCAAGTGTCAAACAACGTGTCCAAAATCAGTGTACAACTTGCAAAGTTCAATCTGTGGTTTACATTTTGCTATGTGGCATTACCTTGTTGGATAGTTTAAATTGGAAACAGTTTTCCCATCCCATTGACAGTTGACAACAATGTAAGTGTCAAATAACGTGTCAAAAATTAGTGTACAACTGGCAAATTTTAATCGGTAAGAACCTCGCGATATGTACACTTTAGTTTACACTTTGCCACGTGACATTAGCCTGTTGGACAGTCTAAATTTCAAACAGTTTTCCCAATCAATTGGCACTTGACAACAATGCAAGTGTCGAACAACGTGTCAAAAATCAGTGTACAAATTGTAAAGTTCAATCGGTAAGAACCTTGCTACATGTACACTATGGTGTACACTTTAGTTTACACTTTTCCACGTGACATTACCCTGTTGGACAGTTTAAATTTCAAACAGTTTCCCATCCCATTGTCACTAGACAAAATGCAAGTGTTAAACAACGTGTCCAAAATCAGTGTACAAATAGCAAAGTTCACTCGGTAAGAGCCTTGCTACATGTACACTTTGGTTTACACTTTGCCATGTGGCATTACCCCGTTGGACAGTTTAAATTTCAAATAGTATTACCATCCAATTGACATTTGACAACAATGCAAGTGTCAAACAACGTGTCAAAAATCAGTGTTCAAATAGCAATGTTCAATTGGAAAGAACCTTACTACATGTACACTATGGTATACATACTTTAGTTTACGTCAAACAGTTTTCCCATCCAATCGACACTTGACAACAATGTAATTGTCAAACAACGTGTCAAAAATTAGCATACAAATAGCAAAATTCAATCAGTAAGGACCTTGCTACTTGTACACTAAGGTGTACACTTTAGTTTACACTTTGCCACGTGACATTACCAAGTTAGGCAGTTTAAGTTTCAAACAGTTTTCTCATCCAAGTGACAATTGAAAACAATGCAAGTGTCAAACAATGTGTTAAAAATCAGCGTACAAATAGCAAAGTTCAATCGGTAAAAACCTTGTTACATGTACACAATGGTGTACACTTTCGTTTACACTTTGCCAAGTGACATTACCCTGCTGGACAGTTTAAATTTTAAATAGTTTCCCCATCCAATTGACACTTGACAACAATGCAGGCATCAAACAACGTGTCAAAATCAGTGTACAAATAGGAAAGTTCAACCGGTAATAACATGGCTACATGTACACTATGGTGTACACTTTAGTTTACATTTTTCCACGTGTCATTACCCTGTTGGACAGTTTAAATTTCGAACAATTTCCCATCCAATTGAAACTTGAGGACAGTGTAAGTGTCAGAAAACATGTCAAAAATCAGTGTACAAATAGCAAAGTTCAATCGGTAAGAACCTTACAACATGTACACTATGGTGTACACTTTAGTTTACACGATGCCACGTGACATTATCCTGTTGGACAGTTTAAATTTCAAACAGTTTTCCCATCCAATTGACACTTGACAACAATACAAGTTTCAAACATTTCAAAAATCGATGTACAAATAGCAAAGTTCGATTGGTAAGAACCATGCGACATGTACACTATGGTGTATACCTTAGTTTACATTTTTCCACGTGTCATTACCCTGTTGGACCGTTTAAATTTCGAACAGTTTTCCCATCCAATTGACACTTGACAACAATGCAAGTGTCAACAATATGTCAAAAATGAATGTACAAATAGTAAAGTTCAATCGGTAAGAAGCTTGCTACATGTACACTATGGTGTAAGCTTTACTTTACACTTTGCCATGTGACATTACCCTATTGGACATCTTAAATTTCAAACAGTTTTCCCATCTAATTGACACACAAAAACATTGTAAGTGTCAAACATCATGTCAAAAATCAGTGTACAAATAGCAAAATTCAATCGGTAAGGACGTTGCTACATGTACACTATGGTGTGCACTTTAGTTTACACTTTGCCACGTGACATTACCCTATTGGATAGTTTAAATTTCAAACAGTTTTCCCATCTAATTGACACTTGACAACAATGCAAGTGCCAAACAGCGTGTCCAAAATCAGTGTACAACTAACAACGTTCAATCTGTAAGAACCTTGCTACATGTAAACTATGGTTTACACTTTGCTATGTGACATTACCCTATTGGATAGTTTAAATTTGAAATAGTTTCCCATCCTATTGAGACTTGACAACAATGTAAGTGTCAAATAACGTGTCAAAAATCATTGTACAATTAGCAAATTTCAATCGGTAAGAACCTTGCGATATGTACACTTTAGTTTATACTTTGCCACGTGACATTAGCCTGGTGGACATTTTAAATTTCAAATAGTTTTCCCGTTCAATTGACACTTGACAACAATGCAAGTGTCAAATAATGTGTCAAAAATTAGTGTACAAATTGCAAAGTTCAATCGATAAGAACCTTGCTACGTGTACACTGTGGTGTACATTTTAGTATACACTTTGCCACGTGACGTTGCCCAGTTGGACAGTTTAAATTTCAAACAATTTTCCCATTCAATTGACACTTGACAACAATGTAAGCGTCTAACAACATGTCAAAAATCAGTGTAAGAATAGCAAAGTTCAAATAGTTTTTCCATCCAATTGACATTTGACAACAATACAAGTGTCAAACAACGTATCAAAAATCAGTGAACAAATAGCAAAGTTCAACCAGTAAGAACCTTGCTACTTGTACACTATGGTGTACACTTTAGTTTATACTTTACCCCATGACATTACCCTCTTGGACAGTTTAAATTTCATACAGATTTTCCATCCAATTGACACTTGACAACAATGAAAGTGTCAAACAACATGTCCAAAATAAGTATACAAACAACAAAGTTCAATCGGTAAGGACCTTGATACATGTGCACAATGGTGTACACTTTACCACGTGACATTACCCTGTTGGACAGTTTAAATTTGAAATGGTTTTCCCATCCAATTGACACTTGACAATAATACAAGTGTCTAGCAACGTGTCAAAAATATGTGTACAAATAGGAAAGTTCAATCGGTAAGGACCTTGCTATATGTACACTGTGGTACACACTTTAGTTTACACTTTGCCACGTGACATTACCCTATTGGATGGTTTAAATTTGAAACAGTTTTCCCATCCAATTGACACTTGACAACAATGCAAGTGTCAAACAACGTGACCAAAATCAGTGTACAAATAGTAAAGTTCAATCTGTAAGAACCGTGCTACATGTACACTATGGTGTACACTTTAGTTTACACTTTACCACATGACATTACCCTGTTGGATAGTTTAAATTTCATACAATTTTTTCATCCAATTGGCACTTGACAACAATGAAAGTATCAAACAACGTGTCCAAAATAAGTGTAGAAACAACATAGTTCAATCGGTAAGAACCTTGTTACATGTACACAATGGTGTACACTTTACTTTACACTTAGACACTTAACATTACGCTGTTGGACAGTTTAAATTTGAAATAGTTTTTTCATCCAATTGACACTTGACAACAACACAAGTGTCAAACAATGTGTCAAAAATAAGTGTACAAATAGGAAAGTTCAATCGGTAAGGACCTTGCTACATGTATAATATGGTGTACACTTTAGTTTATACTTTACCACGTGACATTACCCTATTTGATAGTTTAAATTTTAAATAGTTTTCTCATCCAATTGACACTTGGCAATAATGTAAGTGTCAAACAACGTGTCCAAAATAAGTGTACAAATAGCAAAGTTCAATTTGTGAAAACCTTGCTACATGTACACTATGGTGTACACTTTAGTTTACACTGCCACATCACATTACCTTATTGGACAGTTTAAATTTGAACAGTTTTTCCATCAAATTGACACTTGACAACAATGCAAGTGCCAAACAACGTGTTAAAAATCAGTGTACAAATGGCTAAGTTCAATCGGTAAGAATCTTAGGACATGTGCACTTTGGTGTACACTTTAGTTAACACATTGTTATGTGACATTACTCTGTTGGACAGTTTAAAATTCAAAGAGTTTTCCCATCCAATTGACACTTGACAACAATGCAAGTGTCAAACAACGTGTCGAAAATCAGTGTAGGAATAGCAAAGTTCAATCGGTGAAAACCTTGCTACATGTACACTGTGGTGTATATATTAGTTTACACTTTGTCACGTGACGTTAACCTATTGGACAGTTTAGATTTCAAACAGTTTTCCCCTCCAATTGGCACTTGACAATAATGTAAATGTCGAACAACATGTCAAAAATCAGTTTAAGAATAGCAAAGTTCAAATAGTTTTCCCATCAAATTGACATTTGACAGCAATACAAGTGTCAAACACCGTGTCAAAAATCGGTGTACAAATAGCAAAGTTCAATCAGCAAGAACCTTGCTACATGTACACTATGGTATACACTTTAGTTTACACTTTACCACGTGACATTATACTATTGGATAGTTTCCCATCCAATTGACCCTTAACAACAATGCAAGTGTCAAACAACGTGTCCAAAATCAGTGTACAAATAGTAAAGTTCAATCTGTAAGAACCGTGCTACATGTACACTATGGTGTACACTTTAGTTTACACTTTACCACATGACATTACCCTGTTGGATAGTTTAAATTTCATACAATTTTTTCATCCAATTGACACTTGACAACAATGAAAGTGTCAAACAACGTGTCCAAAATAAGTGTAGAAATAACATAGCTCAATCGGTAAGAACCTTGTTACATGTACACAATGGTGTACACTTTACTTTACACTTTGACACGTGACATTACCCTGTTGGACAGTTTAAATTTGAAATAGTTTTCCCATTAAATTGGCACTTGACAGCAATGCAAGTGTCAAACAACGTGCCAAAAATCAGCGTACAAATAGCAATGTTCAACCGGTAAGGACCTAGCTACATGTACACTATGGTCTACACTTTAGTTTACACTTTGCCACGTGATATTACCCTGTTGACATTATAAATTTAGAACAGTTTTTCCATCCAATTGACACTGGACAACAATGCAAGTGTCAAGCAACGTGTCAAAAATCGGTGTACAAATGGCAAAGTTCAAACGGTAAGAACCTTGCTTCATGTACACTATGGTGTACACTTTAGCTTACACAAATAGCAATGTTCAATTGGTAAGGACCTAGCTACATGTACACTATGGTGTACACTTTACTTTACACTTTGCCACGTGACATTACCCTGTTAAACAGTATAAATTTCGAACAGTTTTCGCATCCAATTGACACTTGACAACAAAGCAAGTGTCAAACAACTTGTCAAAAATTGGTGTATAAATAGCAAAGTTCAATCATGAAGGACCTTGCTACATTACACTATGGTGTACACTTTAGTTTACACTTTTTCACGTGACATTACCCTATTGGACAGTTTAAATTTCAAACAGTTTTCCCATCCAATTGAGACTTAACAACAGTGCAAATGTCAAACAACATGTCAAAAAATAGTGTACAAATAGCAAAGTTCAATCGGTAAGAACCTTGCTACATGTACACCTTGCTATGTGACATTACCTTGCTGGACAGTTTAAATTTCGAATAGTTTTCCCATCCAATTGACACTTGACAACAATGCAAGTGTCAAACAACGTTTCAAAAATCAGTGTACAAATAGCAAAATTCAATCGTTAAGAACCTTGCTACATTACACTGTGGTGTACACTTTAGGTCACACTTTGACATGTGATATTACCATGTTGGACAGTTTAAATTTCAAACATTTTTCCCATCCAATTAGTACTTAACAACAATACAAGTGTCAAACAACGTGTCAAAAATATGTGTACGAATAGTAAAGTTCGATCGGTAAGGACCTTGCCACATATACACTATGGTGTACACTTTAGTTTACACTTTGCCACAAGAAGAACGTGTCAAAAATCAGTGTATAACTAGCAATGTTCAATCGGTAAGGACCTTGCTACATATACACAATAGTGTGCACTTTAGTGTACTCTTTGCCACGTGACATTATCCTGTTGGATAGTTTAAATTGCAAATAGTTTTCCCATCCAATTGATACTTGAAAACAATGCGAGTGTCAAACAATGTGTCAAAAATCAGTATACAAATTGCAAAGTTCAATCGGCAAGTACCTTGCTGCATGTACACTATGGTGTGCACACTTTAGTCTACACTTCGCCACGTGATATTACCCTGTTAGACAGTTTGAATTTGAAACAGTTTTCCCATCCAATTGACACTTGACAACAATGCAAGAGCCAAACAACGTGTCAAAAATCAGTGTACAGATAGCAAAGTTCCATCGGTAAGTATCTTACTTCATGTACACTATGATGTACACTTTAGTTTACACTTTGCCACGTGACATTACCTTGTTGGACAGTTTAAATTTCAAACATTTTTTCCATCCAATTGATACTTGACAACAATGCTAGTGTCAAACAACATGTTAAAAATCATTGTACAAATTGCAAAGTTCAATCGGTAAGAACCTTTCTACATGTACACTATGGCTTACACTTTCGTTTACACCTTGCCACATGACATTACCCTATTGGACAGTTTAAATTTCAAACAGTTTTCCCATCTAATTAACACTTGACAACAATGCAAGTATCAAACAACGCGATAAAAATTAGTGTACAAATAGCAATATTCAATCGGTAAAGAACTCGCTAAATGTACACTAATGTGTACTTACACTTTGCCACATGACATTACCATGTTGGACAGTTTAAATTTCAAATTGTTTTCCCATCCAATTGACACTTGACAACAATGAAAGGGTAAAACAACGTGTCAAACATCAGTGTACAAATAGCAAAGTTCATTCGGTAAGAACTTTGCTTCATGTAAACTATGGTGTACACTTTAGTTTACACTTTGCCACGTGATATTACCCTCCTGGACAGTTTGAATTTGAAATAATTTTCCCATCCAATTGACAACAATGCTAGTGTCAAACAAGGTGTCAAAAATAAGTGTACGAATAGCAAAGTTTAATCGATAAGAACCTTGCTACATGTACAGTACAGTGTACAATTTAGTTTACACTTTACCTCGTGACATTACCTTGTTGGACAGTTTAAATTTCAAATAATTTTCCCATCCAATTGACACTTGATAACAATGCAAGTGTCAAACAACGTGTCAAAAATCAGTGTACAAATAACAAAGTTCAATCGGTAAGAACCTTGCTTCATGTACACTATGGTGTATACTTTAGTTTACACTTTGCCACGCGACATATCCCTGTTAGACGGTTTAAATTAACACTTGACAACAATGCTAGTGTCAAACAATGCGTCAAAAATCAGTGTACAAATTGTAAAGTTCAATCAATAAGAATCTTGCTACATGTATACTATGGTTTACACTTTAGTTTAGACTTGGCCTCGGGACATTACCCTATTGGACAGTTTAAATTTTAAACAGTTTTCCCATCCAATTGACACTTGACAATAATGCAAGTGTCAAACATGTTAAAAATTAGCACACAAATAGCAATGTTCAATTAGTAAGGATCTTACTACACGTAAACTATGGTGTACTTACACTTTGCCACATGACGTTACCCTGTTGGACAGTTTAAATTTCAAACAGTTTTCCCATCCAATCAATACTTAACAACAATGCAAGAGTCAAAGAACGTGTCAAAAATTGGTGTACAAGTAGCAAAATTCAATCGGTAAGGACCTTACTACATGTACACTATGGTGTACACACTTTAATTTACACTTTGCCACGTGACATTACCTTGTTGGATATTTCAAATTGCAAACTATTTTCCGATCCAATTGACACTAACAACAATGCAAATGTCAAACAAGGTGTCAAAAATAAGTGTACAAATAGCAAAGTTCAATCGGTAAGAACCTTAATACATGTACAGTATGGCGTACAGTTTAGTTTACACTTTGTCACGTGACATTACCCTGTTGGACAGTTTAGATTTCAAACAATTTTCCCATCCTATTGACACTTGATAATAATGCAAGTGTCAAACAATGTGTCAAAAATCTGTGTAGAAATAGCAAAGTTCAATCGGTAAGAACCTTACAACATGTACACTATGGTGTACATTTTAGTTTACACTTTGCCACGTAACATATCCCTGTTAGATAGTTTAAATTTCAAATAGTTTTCTCATCCAATTAACACTTGACAACACTGCTAGTGTCAAACAACATGTCAAAAATCAATATACAAATTGCAAAGTTCCATCGATAAGAACCTTGCAACATGTACATTATGGTTTACACTTTAGTTTACAATTGGCCTCGTGACATTACCCTGTTGGACAGTTTAAATTTCAAACAGTTTTTCCATCCAATTGACACTTGACAACAATGCAAGTGTCAAACGTGTTAAAAATTAGTGCACAAATAACAATGTTCAATCGGTAAGGACCTTGCTACTCGTACACTACGGTGTACTTACACTTTGCCACGTGACATTACCCTGTTGGACAGTTTAAACTTCAAATAGTTTTCCCATCCAATTGACACTTGACAACAATGCAAGTGTCAAACAACGTGTCAAAAATCAATGTACAAATAATAAAATTCAATCTGTAAGGACCTTGAGACATGTACACTATGGTGTACACTTTAATATACTCTTTGCCACGTGACATTACCCTGTTTGATAGTTTAAATTGCAAATAGTTTTTCCATCAAATTGACACATGACAATAATGCAAGTGTCAAACAAAGTGTTAAAAATTAGTGCACAAATAGTAAAGTTCAATCGGTAAGAACCATGCTACATGTACACTATGGTGCACACATAAGTTTGCACTTTGCCACGTGACTATACCCTGTTGGATAGTTTAAATTTTAAATACTTTTCCCACACGATTGACACTTAACAATAATGCAAGTGTCAAACAACGTGTTAAAAATTGGTGTACAAATAGCAAAGTTCAATTGATAAGAAGCTTGTTACATGTACACTATGGTGTATACACTTTAGTTTACACTTTGCCACTTGACATTACCCTGTTGAATATTTTAAATTTCAAACAGTTTTCCCATTTAATTGACACTTGACAACAATGCAAGTGTCAAACGATGTGTCAAAAATCAGTATACAAATAACAAAGTTTAATTGATATGAACCATGCTACTTGCACACTATGGTGTACACTTCAGTTTACACTTTGCCACGTGACATTACCCTGTTGGACAGTTCAAATTTCAAACAGTTTTCCCATGCAATTGACACTTGACAATAAGGCAAGGGTCAAACAATGTGTCGAGAATCAGTGTACAAGTAGCAAAGTTCAATCAATAAGAACTTTGCTACATGTACATTGTGGTGTACACTTTAGTTTACAATTTGCCACGTGAACTTACCCTGTTGGACAGTTTAAATTTCAAACAGTTTTAGATCCAATTAACACTTGATAACAATGCTAGTGTCAAACAACGTGCCAAAAATCATTGTACAAATTGCAAAGTACAATCGATAAGAGCCTTGCTACATGTACACTATAGTTTACACTTTAGTTTACACTTGGCCTCGTGACATTACCCTGTTGGACAATTTAAATTTCAAACAGTTTTTCCATCCAATTTACACTTGACAATAATGCAAGTGTCAAACGTGTCAAAATTTAGTGCACAAATAGCAATGTTCAATCGGTAAGGACCTTGCTACACGTACATTATGGTGTACTTACAGATTCCCACGTGGCGTTACCCTGTTGGACAGTTTAAATTTCAAACAATTTTCCCATCCAATCGACACTTGACAACAATGCATGTAGAACCCCAAATAATTCTAGACACCTTAGTGGCACTAAGACATGGATATTGGATGACTATTGTATACTTCAGATTTTTAGTCTCATTTGAGACCCATTTTCGGCATAGGAACATTCAATTTGGAAAATGATATCTAAATAAAAGTTGTAGTTCTTTGAGTTAGCTTATCAATGCACTTTGAATTACCTCAATCGAATATTGGGAGAAGAAGTTATGATAGAAACACTGAAAGCTGTGCAGTGTCAACCGGACTACAACCGGTCGACCGAAACTGCCTGAAATGAAAATTCTCATTTTTCTCTAGAATTTAAATATTTATTTTCATCAATTATTTTCTCAAAGGGCCACCCACGTTTTTGGCAATAAAAATCCCACTAAATTGAAGCATTTAACCTCAAACTTAAATAGCACCCATGTTTTCTCTCTTAAATGAAATTTGACCCTTCATTTGCTTTAAGTTATGGGATATTTACCTATAAATAGAGACCTCATTTCATTCATTTCTCTCACACCAAAAGCAAGAGCTTTTACATACTAAAGAAAGAGTTTCCAAGAGAGAAAAAGAGAGGGAGGAAAACTATTTTTCCTAGAATTTTAAGAACGGTTTTCAAACATCCAAGGAGTGCATTTCTTTCAATGTCCAAGTTTCATCGAAGTTTTCAAAGTTTCAAAAGCATCAATCAAGGTAGGTAGAGGTGCAATGTGTTTAATCATGTTAAGTTATAAGTTTCGATTCATGTTAATGTTTGTATGTCAAATGGTACTGCGGTATGGCATATCCCTCTATGTTAATGGTTGTATGTCAAATGGTACTTCGGTACGGCATACCCCTCTATGTTGAAGAAATGTTCGTATGCCAAATGGTGCCCTCGGGTACGGCATATCCCTTCATGTCAAATGGTGCCTCCGGGTACGGCATGTATGAAAAGTTATAAAGTTAATGTTTTGAAATGTATAGCTTGATCACGAATCCACCTATGACACCTATTGAGTTTTTCAACTCACGGGTTTAATCCCATCTCCACAAATTGAAGGAATTCTACCTCGAGCATGGATAGAGGAGAAGATGGAGAGTGATGCAATGAGGCCATGAAAATCCGGTGAATAAGTGATTTGGATTTATTTTTATGAAATGTTTTCCAATGTTATATCTTTAAAGTTTTGAATAACGCAGAATGCGAGAACAAGTTATGTTTTCTTCAAATAAATTACATTTTGTTGTTTTGAAAAATGATTCAGTGTTTTTGTTTAAAGTATTTGAAGTATTGTTATTTAAATTATTATCCAAAGATGTAAGCTTCCGCTAAAATGTATACACTTGTTACTAAACCACTAGTTAAGCTAAGTAAAGTAAGTAGCGTTCTGGTCCACTAGGGGTCGGGGCGTTACAGCGTGGTATCAGAGCAAGGTTTAGCCGGTTCTGTAGACCAAGTATGTTTTTTTTAAAAACAAAAGGAAAATGAAAAGTTTAAGGTATTCCATGGCATCGTGCGTCCATCCATCAATCTCATCCTGTGGCCCAGGTACGTTCATGTTTAAGTTAATGAGTATGTTTATGTTATGATGCTTTTATTTGATTTAGAGATGTGTTATTTAAAGATATGTAATGGACTTGGGCAAAGGCTAAGGGCTTAAAGGGAATTGTATGATATGAAAGTTTAAATATTTGCATGTTTTCTTTAAGCAAAGAAAAAGTATGATGTATGTCAAAATGCAACAGATATGGCTCATAGAACGGCTAGGGCATATAGAGAAGCATTGAACCGTAGAATTGCTATTCATTCCTATGAAAACTATGTAACTGATCCGACCCGACCGCTTAGCGAACATGTGTATGACATCTATGAGAGATGTATGACGGCGGTTAATGCTGGTATGGAGATCACGCATATTGAGGCCATAAATAACCTCATACACTCCCTCCCACCTCAATGGGGAGATATGGGAGTCACGATTAGGGATGAAATGTTAGAAGGCAACCCAAACCTGTTCGAGTTTGAGAGGTATCGCCATGCCCTGATTGATTTGTGGGATGATGCAATCCATGAGGAGCCTGAGGAGGAACCTTTGGCTGAGGAAGAAGATCCTGAAGAAGAACCCAAGGATGATTTAGAGAATGATCCTGAGCCTGAGCCACAGGTTGAGATGGACATAGAGTCCAGACCTGAGGCGGAAGACTCCTCCGAAGATGAAGCTCCACCAAAGAAGATCCGTAGAACTTATAGGGATTAGATTTAAATCCTTGTAATAGCTTCCCTTATGTCAAGAAATAAAATACTATCTTCTTTGCTTCAGTATTCAAAGAATGAAACTAATAAGAACCATATGTTTTGTCTAAAGGAAATGGCCCACGCAAACTAAAACTTGATAAGAGACCTCCTTCAAGCGATTCAAGACCTAGGTAGGTAAAACCCGAACCAAGCTCAACCCCTACCACTAGCTCCTAATGTTCCAAACCATGCTTCAGTGGTCGAGCAATTTCGAAGGCACAAGCCCCCTACCTTTAATGGAGCAGCTGATCCACTTGCAGTCGAGGAGTGGCTTCGCAAGTTGGAGCGTATTTTTCGATTGATAGGGTGCACGGACGCTCAAAAAGTCCAGTTTACTGAGTTCATGTGTCTCCAGTGATGCAAGTCACTGGCGGGATTCAATGTCAAGGACAAGGACCCCTGAGCAACAAGCAGAATTGACTTGGGGGCAATTCAAATGGGAAGTAATGGATAAGTACTTTTCCCAGTCCTTGAGGGATCACAAAGAAAGTGAATTCCTCCAACTCAAGCAAAAGACTATGTCCCTGACTGAGTATGAGAGGAAGTTTGATCAACTTTCAAGGTATGCTCCACATGTGGCGGATACGGAAGATAAGAAGGTACGAAGATTTGAACAAGGGCTGAACTTAGATATAAGCATGATACTTATGTCCCATCGCTTCACCACATACTATGAAATGCTGGAAAGAGCTCATGCTATTTGGTACCAGAAGACTAGCGCCGAACAACATGGTCAATTGTTCAATCAACCGGACAACGGTAACATGGGAAAGAGGAAATGGAATGGCCAGGACAAGGGAAAAGGTAAGTGGCAGAACAAGAAAGCCAATGACGGAGCCAATGCCAGCAAAAGCATTGTGTCGATTATCGCGCCCTGTTCTAAGTGTGGAAGGATACATCGTGACGAGTGCTTACAAGAGAAAAATGTCTGTTTTCGATGTGGCAAGCCAGGACATATCATTGGGGATTGTCCCACACATACCCAGAAGAAGGATGATAACAGCGACCAGAACCAGAAAGGGAAAGCACGAGTTTTTGCATTGACTCAACAGGATGCAAGGGAAAACTCTAATGTCATAGCTGGTACTCTACTGATAGCCAATACACCTACTTATGTATTGTTTGATTCAGGAGCTATACACTCCTTTGCTTCAACAACTTTTATGGCTAAATCTAGTATTACCTATGATAAGTCGGACGGTACATTAGAAGTTAGTATTCCTACGGGCAACCCTTTGAATAGTGATAGAATAGCCAAGTCAGTAAGGATCGAAGTTGAGGGAAAACCAATGGAAGTGAACCTATACATGATAAAAATGAAGGATTTTGATGTAATACTAGGCATGGATTGGTTAGGTTGTAATTACGCCACCATCCGATGTAAGGAAATGGAAGTATCATTTCAGAAACCAGGAGAGGAACCATTTTCGTTCCTTGGAATGAAGACGAAATCCCTTATTCGACTAGTATCGGCTTTACAAGTTGAGAAGATGTTGAGAAAAGAAACATGTCAAGGATATCTAGCAAGTATCTCGGAGGGAAACAAGAGACGATAAAGGTTGAAGACGTACCAGTAGTACGGGAATTGGTAGATGTGTTTCGAGAAGATCTATCTGGTATTCGACCTAATTGACAAGTGGAATTCACCCTAGACCTAATTCCCGGGCGACACCAGTATCTAAGGCCCCATATCGAATGACCCCAAAGGAACTACAAGAATTAAAGAAGCAGTTGCAAGATCTCCTAGATATGGGCTTCATACGACCAAGCGTATCTTCATGGGGTGCGCCGGTGTTGTTTGTAAAGAAGAAAGATGGAAGCATGAGGATGTGCATCTATTATAGGGAGATAAATCGATTAACCATCAAGAATAAGTACCCACTCCAGAGGATCGAGGATCTGTTAGATCAACTGAAAGGAGCTAAGGTATTTTCCAAGATCGACTTACGATCAGGATACCATCAACTAAAAGTAGAGACAAAGGATATACCTAAGACAGCTTTTAGAACTCGATATGGCCACTACGAGTTTACGGTGATGCTATTTGGACTAACCAATGCACCTGCAGTGTTCATGGACCTGATGAATCGAGTGTTTCATCAACACTTGGATAAGTTTGTCATAGTCTTCATCGATGACATTCTGATATATTCCAAGAGTAATGAGCAACATGAAGAGCACTTGAGAATAGCCTTAGAGGTATTACACAAGGAGAAGCTGTATGCCAAATTCAAGAAGTGCAAGTTTTGGCTTGAACGAGTTGGATTTCTTGGACATGTAGTTACTGCCCAAGGGATTGAAGTAGATCTAGCAAAAGTAGAAGCAGTAACCAACTTGAAAACACCAACAAATGCTGGCGAAGTACGAAGTTTTCTAGGATTGGCTGAATATTATAGGAGATTCATAGAAGGATTCTCCAAAATAGCTGGACCAATGACGCAGCTTACAAGGAAGGGAGTAAAATTCCAATAGACGAAAAAATACGAACAAAGTTTCCAAGAACTTAAGCAGAAGTTGATATTAGCACCTGTATTAACAATACCTGAAGGTACGAAAGGGTTTGTTATATACAGTGACGCATCCAAGCGAGGATTGGGATGTGTACTAATGCAGAATGGAAAAGTGATAGCCTATGCTTCAAGACAATTGAAGAAACATGAGCAGAACTACCCGACGCATGATTTAGAACTTGCAGCGATAGTACACGCTTTGAAGATCTGGCGACACTACTTGTATGGATGGAAGTGTGATATCTACATAGATCACAAAAGTCTAAAGTGTTTCTTCACATAGAAGGAATTGAATATGCGACAAAGACGATGGTTGGAATTGGTGAACGATTACGACTGCACTATTCACTACCATCCAGGTAAGGCTAATGTTGTGGCCGATGCTCTAAGTAGAAAATCAATGGGACAATTGACGTCACTACCCACCTGTCAAGTGGAGTTAGTTAAGGAGTTGGAAAAGTTGCAGATCGAAGTGGTTACCACACCAGGACAAGTCACTGCTCATCTAGCAGCTTTAATAATTCGACGTACTCTTAGAAATAGAATTATAGAAGCACAAAATAAAGACTCATTTTTGCAGAAGATTAAAAATGAAGTTGGTACCGATAAGAAAAAGGACTTTGGAGTAGCTGAGGATCAAGCACGATATTTAGAGGAAGAATTTGTGTGCCTAAGGATGAAGCCTTGAGAAACGAGCTATTGAAAGAAGCTCATTCCACCCCGTACACCGCACATCCCGGTGGTACGAAAATGTATCGAGATCTTCGAGATACTTTTTGGTGGAGAAATATGAAAAGAAGTATAGGGCTGTACGTGCAAAAGTGCATGGTATGTCAACAGGTTAAGGCAGAACACCAAAAACCAGCTGGATTGTTAAATCAACTAGATATACCTGAATAAAAATGGGAAAATATCACGATGGACTTTGTGGTTAGATTTTCGAAGTCAGCAAGAGGAAATAATGTTATATGGGTAGTAGTGGATCGACTAACGAAGTCAGCTCATTTTCTTCTAGTGAAAATGACATTCAGTTTAGACCAATTAGCACAGTTGTACATTAAAGAGGTTGTGAGATTACACGGTGTACCTTTATCCATTATGTCTGACAAAGACCCAAGGTTCATGTCCAAATTTTGGAAAAGTCTACAAGGAGCTATGGGAACGAAGCTAAACTTTAGTACAGCATATCACCCTCAGTCCGATGGTCAGTCTGAAAGGACCATCCAAACTTTGGAAGACATGCTGAGAACATGTGTTTTGGTTCTAGGAGGTAATTGGGAGTCATACTTACCTCTAGTAGAGTTCGCTTATAATAACAGTTTCCAAGCAATTATTGGAATGGCACCATACAAAGCTCTCTATGGTAGAAGATGTAGATTCATTGGGATAAAGTCGGAGAGAAGAGAGTTTTAGGACCAGAAATAGTTGAAAGGATGGTTGAGGTAATCGATAAGATCCGTGCAAGAATAAAGGCAGCACAGGATCGACAAAAGAGCTATGCAGATATAAGGAGGAAGGATTTAGAATTCCAAGTTGAGGATAAAGTGTTTCTGAAATGTACGTAGATTTGGAAAGAAAGGCAAGCTACGACCCCGATATATCGGACCTTTCGAGATACTTGATAGAGTCGGAAATGTGGCTTACTGACTAGCTTTGCCACCTGAATTATCGGTAGTGCACAATGTGTTCCATAAATCGATGATAAAGAATTATGTACATGATCCTAATCATGTAGTGAGTCATCAAACCTTGGAGGTACAAAAAGATTTATCGTATGAGGAATACCGATCAAGATATTGGATTGAAAAGTGCATAAACTAAGGAATAAAGAGATTCAGCTGGTTAAGATACAGTGGAATCATCATGACGTAGAAGAAGCCCCTTGGGAAAAAGAAGAAGAAGCCAAAGATAAGTATCCAATACTATTCGCCCAATCAGAAGGTAAATTTCGAGGATGAAATTTTAATTAAGGTGGGACGTAGAACCCCAAATAATTCTAGACATCTTAGTGGCACTAAGACATGGATATTGGACAACTAAAGTATACTTTAGATTTTTAGTCTTATTTGAGACCCATTTTCGACATAGGAAACATTCGATTTGGAAAATGATATCAAAATAAATATTGTACCTCTTTAAGTTAGCTTTCCAACGCACTTTGAGTTACCTTAATCGGATATCGGGAGAAGAAGTTATGATAGAAACACTGAAAGCTGTGTAATGTCAACCGGACTACAGCCGGTCGATCGAAACTACCTGAAATGAAAATTCTCGTTTTTCTCGAGAATTTAAATATTTATTTTCATCAATTATTTTCTCAAAGGGCCACCCACCTTTTTGGCAATAAAAACCACACTAAATTGAAGCATCTAACCTCAAACTTAAATGACACCCATTTTTTCTCTCTTAAATGAAATTTGACCCTTTATTTTCTTTAAATTATGGGATATTTACCTATAAATAAAGACCTCATTTCACTAATTTATCTCACACCAAAAGCAAGAGCTTTTACATACTAAAGAAAGAGTTTCCAAGAGAGAAAAAGAGAGGGAGGAAAACTATTTTTCCTAGAAGTTTAAGAACGGTTTTCAAACATCCAAGGAGTGCATTTCTTTCAACGTCCAAGTTTCATCAAAGTTTTCAATCCAAGTTTTCAAAGTTTCAAAAGCATCAATCAAGGTAGGTAGAGGTGCAATGTGTTTAATCGTGTTAAGTTATAAGTTTCGATTCATGTTAATGTTTGTATGTCAAATGGTACTGCGGTACGGCATATCCCTCTATGTTCATGGTTGTATGTCAAATGGTACTCCGGTACGGCATACCCGTCTATGTTGAAGAAATGTTCGTATGTCAAATGGTACCCTTGGGTACGGCATATCTCTTCATTTCAAATGGTGCCTCCGGGTACGGCATGTATGAAAAGTTATAAAGTTAATGTTTTGAAATGTATAGCTTGATCACGAATGTACCTATGACACCTATTGAGTTTTTCAACTCATGGGTTTAATCTCATCTCTACAGATTGAAGGAATTCTACCTCGGGCATGGATAGAGGAGAAGATGGAGAGTGATGCAACGAGCCCATGGAAATCCGGTGAATAAGTGATTTGTATTTATTTTTATGAAATATTTTTCAATGTTATTTCTTTAAAGTTTTGAATAATGCAGAATGCGAGAACAAGTTATATTTTCTTCAAATAAATTACATTTTATTGTTTTGAAAAATGATTCAGTGTTTTTGTCTAAAGTATTTGAAGTATTATTATTTAAATTATTATCCGGAGATGTACGCTTCCGCTAAAACGTATACACTTGTTACTAAACCACCAGTTAAGCTAAGTAAAGTAAGTAGCATTCCGGTCCACTAGGGGTCATGGCGTTACAATGCAAGTGTTAACCGACGTGTCAAATTTCAGTGTACAAATAGCAAAATTCAATCTGTAAGGACCTTGATACATGTACACTATGGTTTACACTTTAGTGTACTCTTTGCCACGTGACATTACCCTGTTGGATAGTTTAAATTGCAAACAGTTTTCCCATCCAATTGACACTTGACAATAATGCAAGTGTCAAACAACGTGCCAAAAATTAGTGCAGAAATAGAAAAGTTCAATCGGTAAGAACCATGCTACATGTGCACTATGGTGCACACATAAGTTTGCACTTTGCCAGGTGACTTTACCCTGTTGGACAGTTTGAATTTCAAATAGTTTTCCCACCCAACTGACACTTAACAACAATGCAAGTATCAAACAACGTGTCAAAAATCGGTGTACAAATAGCACAGTTCAATCAGTAAGAACCTTACTACATGTACATTGTCGTGTACACACTTTAGTTTACACTTTGCCACGTGACATTACCCTGTTGTATATTTTAAATTTCAAATAGTTTCCCCATTTAATTGACACTTGACAACAATGCAAGTGTCAAACGACGTGTAAAAAATCAGCGTACAAATAGCAAAATTTAATTAGTGTGAACCATGCTACATGCACACTATGGTGTACACTTTAGTTTACACTTTACCACGTGACATTACCCTATTGGACAATTTAAATTTCAAACAGTTTTCCCATCTAGTTGACACTTGACAACAATGCAAGTGTCAAACAACGTGTCAAAAATCAGTATACAAATAGCAAAGTTCAATCGGCAAGAACCATGCTACATGTACTCCATGGTGTTCAATTTAGTCTACACTTTGCTACGCGACGTTGTCCTATTGGATAGTTTAAATTTCAAACAGTTCTCCCATCCAATTGACACTTGACAACATTGCAAGGGTAAAACGACGTGTCTAAAACTAGTGGACAAATAGCAAAGTTCATTCGGTAAGAATCATGCTTCATATACACTATGATGTACAATTTAGTTTACACTTTGCCAAGTGACATATCCTATTAGACAGTTAGAATTTCAAACAGGTTTCCCATCCAATTGACACTAGACAACAATACAAGTGTCAAACAAGGTGTCAAAAATAAGTGTACAAACAGCAAAGTTCAATCGGTAAGAACATTGCTACATGTATACTATGGTGTACACATTAGTTTGCTCTTTGCCATGTGACATTACCTTATTGACAGTTTAAATTTCAAACAATTTTCCCATCCGATTGACACTTGATAACATTGCAAGTGTCAAACAACGTGTCAAAAATCAGTGTACAAATAACAAAGTTTAATTGGCAAGCACCTTGCTACATTACACTATAGTGTACACTTTAGTTTACACTTTTCCACGTGATATTACCCTGTTGGACAGTTTAAATTTCAAATAGTTTTCACATCCAATTGACACTTGACAACAATGCAAGTGTCAAACAACGTGTCAAAAATTAGTGTACAAATTGTTGGGAATCTACTTATACATGCACAGCGGAAAATTAAATTATTTCGATTCCCATCCAATAGATCTCATTGTGTTTGGTTAGGAATTGTGATAAGATTGTACCTTTTCCAGATCTGCAATCTTTTGCTTTTCTTTTCGTTCCATCAACCTTGATTTGCCACCACAGCTGTTCAATTGTCCAGCCTCCAACGGTGATCCACACAGAGAATATGATTGCAGCCTCTAGGGTTTTCTCTTGTACCAGCAAGAATAAATGAAAACCTTAATGGACCTCAAACCCTAGTTATGTATTTATATAAACCCAAACAGGCTCGGCCCGGTCCGGTCCAATAATTAATTAATCCAATTAATTAAACCCGGTCCGTGAATTAATTAATCCAATTAATTAATTCGAAAATATAAATAACAAATCCAATTAATTAATTTATCCAACGATTGTTA